>NC_090891.1:49721109-49738609 GCF_036669925.1 Montipora capricornis
GAGTCAAGGTCGGCCAGCTCTGGGATAACCTATCCTCAATTTTCGTTTACTTTTCCGCTATTTTTTGCAGAACTAGGTTACAAAATGAGTTTAAAATTCGCATAGAAATGTGACCTAGACCCGATTTTTCAGACGTTTCGATACTCCAGCCAATCCTTTTCCATTCATCAAAATAAATAAGGGGGGAATTAGTGAAACACTCAAGTTTAATGTCGGGACATTAATAATATAGTTGGTGCCTTTTTCAATTTTACCTCATAGTTCAATCAAGATTTGGAGTGCCTGCAGAAAATGCAGTGCTGCTAGTGGTTCCCGGTCACATGCTGCATTTCAAAGTGCAGCTGAATTATGCCAACAGTTGAAAAGGAAACGATAAGTTAAAATCTTATAAAACTCACAAACATACAAACACAACTGAAAGCAGAGATGTCTCCAGCTTGAAAAATTTTTGGGGTCCAGCTAATTAATATTCAAGAATATTTAATGTTTCATCTTAAGTGTGCTGCAGTACCCTTTCAGATTGCTAAATTGCACAAAAATGAAGTCTTATCCCTCCCCTCAAATATGTACTTAAAATGAAATGATCAGTTTCTTTGAAACTGTTATGCCCGTTCACTCATCGATCAAAATTGAGATGCATGGGCTGACAAGCTCTATCGATCACACCTGTATACGTACTTCTCAAGGAATCCGCATGCTGTGGGAACTGTTGGCTCAAGTTGAAAAATGATCTTGATCTCCACTGCCAAACAAAAAAAAAACTGAATCTCAATTTTACATAAAAGAGCATTATTTGTTTCAACAACACTTGTGGTGTAATTTAGGAATAAAAGAGTAAATAAATGTAAGCAATACATCTTTCATCGTCAGCCCTTGACTTCGCCATGGGCAATGATAATTATGAAGTAATTAAAAACTTTCAAGTTTCTTGTAAACATAAATTGAAGCAAAAAAAAAAAGGGAAAAAAAAGGCACCCTGACCCCAACCCCGGCCCCACGTTTTGGCTACTACCAAAAAAATCAGTCGACTTCAATCGACTGAAAATAAGAATACCTTGGAATTTGAGAAACTCAGTCATTTCTCTGCAGTGAGAAATAAGAATGAACATTCAATTTCTCTGTGAAATATTCCATTCGCTTGTTTTTTCCAGACATCTGTAATTTGCATAAACATTTGTTTTTTTTTATCTCCTCCCAATTGGACCCTTTGTTCTATATTGTGTGTGTCCAAAGGAAAACAAGTGCATCACAGGATGCAAGCTAACTTTTGATAACTTGCGAAGCATTAACAATAGCGAAAGAAATATTAAAATGAAAAAAAAAACTACTTAGTTTGGACATCTTGCTGAATAGAGTTTTCCTTCCGACTTAAAAAATTATTATGATCATTAATTCATAGGGATTCATTGAATGAGAGGCGCCTTTCTCATAAAAGAACAGGACAAAGAGTTTTTTAAAAAGGTATGGTGGAGACTTTCAGTTTCAATTCCGACCACATTGCAAGAAAGTGATTTTGAAAGTTGGTTATACTGATCAATTTCAAGTTGGGTAAGCTTAAAGGGGCTGTGTTTTGGTATTTTTGCCTTATTCAGAGTTAAAAAAGAGTCTGTGTATAAATGGTGAACCAAGAATACTACTTTGATGAGTGTTATTGAAAATGGATGAGAAGCGGTGTAGGACAAAACACTGACCCCCGGTCCATGGACTACCCAAATGGACTACCCTGTGAATACTATTTCAAACGAGTACTGTTTGTCTACAGTATATGTAAGCCGCGTCTCAAACAGTGCTTACCTAAACCTAAACACCCATTTTAAACAGTGTTGATCAACAGTATTTAAGTCTCAGCAGCCATTTTAAAAAGGTTTCCTTTCGATGATGTTATTGTTGTGATGGCCTATTACATCATGTAAGTGAAGTGAAACCGGTGCAGTTCTTGTATTTAGCTGCTTGTCACCATGCGCACGAAAATAAACAAGGTATGTGCAATGAAAGTATTTTTTTTTAAATAATCAATTCACTATCAGTTCTTTCAGTAGTACTCATTCGAAATGGTATTCTTAGGAGTTGGTCCATTTTAGGGTAGTCCATGGACTGGGGGTCAGTGTTTTGTCCACCACCATGAGAAGCATCTATTCAATGTGGTGAAGGGGGTAGTTTCGAAAGAAACTGTGGTGATGCGTCGGTAGGGAAGTAGTATACAAAAATTTGGTTTTATCCTTTAACTAATATAATTATTCCTATTTTTCACGTTGCCATGTTACCACCAATAGCGTAGCTCCTATTTTACTGTAAAAACTACACATAACCCATAATTCCTCGATTCGCCCTGACGAAGCGCTAATGCTCTAAATGTCAGCTTTCAGAATCTCTGTACGGTGGCCAATTTACATTATCAACTCTGTTGATAATACCAAATTTTTGTATTCCATGTGGTGTTTGTTGTTCTTTGTTATATTTTGATAAAACCATTTGAATTTTTGTATTTTGTATTGCTAGCGAGGATTAACTAACCACGGTTTTAAACAACTCCATTTATTACACCAGCTTTCTGTCAGTCGCTGTACTTTTCACAAGGGAGGTTGAATAGGGTTCAAAATCTAAATTACAGCAAATCGCGTTAGTGATATGAAAAACAGTTATCCCTTATAATCAAGCAAAGATATTTACCCAGTGGTATCTCACAGTTTCTCTCAATTCCTCTTACTAGCAAGTGACTTAAGTTGCGTAATCATGTCTATGACGTCACCTAACAAATTCTAATCACGGATTGTTGGCGATACACTCCCCCGCCAAAAAAAAGGTTACAGTAATCATAGTAAATAGTATCTGAAAGTTCACTTAGAAGTTAATTTTGTTTTCATCAATCGGTATAAGTAATACAAGTCTCTGTACAGGACGTTGAACAGTGACATATCCTTTGCCTTGGTATTGCTTCATAGGTTCGTTTACGGTGAGATTCTTGTATTGCACGTCTACTCTTCGCACTTTCCCATCTGCACCTGGGTAAACATTTGACACTTTTCCAAGCTTCCAGTTTCCTCTCACTAAGTTGGAATCTTGTATCATAACTACGTCTCCGATTTTCAAATTTCGGTGAGATGTGTGCCATTTTTGCCTTAATATCAAGCTTGGGAAGTAGTTCGAGTTCCATTTTTTCCAGAATGTATGAACAATTGTCTGGACGAACGTGAAACGTTTTTGGGTGTTCGCGTTTTCATCAAATGGGCCATTTGGTATCCTGCTTGTGGCTCTGCCTAACAGTAAGTCATTTGGGCATAAATATGCTCCGTCCTCAGGGGATGTTGGGTGTCGCCCTATTGGTCTTTCATTCAGCAAGTTGGCAATCTCGAATAAAACTGTTTGCAATTCAGAGAAGGTTAAAGCATTTTCACCAACCGAGAATTCAATTGCTCGCTTGACCGATCTTATAAGAGCTTCAGTTACTCCATTTTGCCATGGGGCATCTGCTGGGGTGAAGATCCATTGCAATCCTTTCATGACGCCATATTCCTTAATTTTCTTCCAATCCCATGTTTTTGTTATAGCGGTTAGTTCCTTACTTGCTGCAATTAGTTGAGTACCGTTGTCAGACAATAGCTTGGATGGATATCCGTTTAGGGACACAAATCTTCTGAGTACCATCAGAAATTTGTCTGTACTATAATCTGCTGCCAGATCCAGATAAACAGCTCTTGTTCCGAGACAATTAAATATTACTCCATAAGCTTTAGAGAACGTTCTCTTCTTTACCTCGTCCCGAATTTTAAAGGGACCAAAAAGATCAATTCCTGTACTGTACCATGGCGGTGCTGGCTTCAATCTGTCTTCAGGTAATTGGCCCATCACTTGCTGACTTGTTTTCTTAGCAAGTTTTTTGCAGATAACGCATCTGAACTTAATCGATTTTACCAACTTAAGGAGTTTGGGTATCCAGTATTTGGTGCGCACTTTGCTGGCAGTAGTTAGAATGCCATGATGTCCTCTTGCATGAGTTTGTGCTACATAGAGATGTGAGAACGGATGATCATATGGTAGTAATATAACTTCGTTGTCACCGTAATTTGTTTGTAACTTTGCAGTACGACTGCTTACTACATAGATGCCGTCTTTGCGTGTGATAGGACACAAACGGTTGTACTTGCCATTTTCAATATCATTTCTCATGTTCTGCTGAATCTCTTTGATCCAGAAAATCTCTGACTTTTTAATATCTTCAGGTGTCAGTTCTTGCGTTGCGCTTTTAAATGACGGTTTGGGAAATTTGCTGTAAAATTTCAAAATTCTTGCAGTGACACGTAGTAGTTTGCCGTAACTCGAATATTTGGCGATGTCAATTCGTAACGCTAGGGTGTCATGAGGTCCTTCTATCTTCGTTACCATTGTAGTCCGGATTACTTCGGATAGTTTTGGCTCCAAGTAATCACGAGTGATTGGCCACTTGTCTTCTGTTTGTTTAAGAAAATCGGGACCCTTTTGCCATGTGCTTTCAAGTCCAATGTCATCGGGCTTCCTGCCTCTTGTCAAACAGTCAGCTATGTTATATTTACTCTCTACCCAATACCAGTTTTCAGGGTTTGTTCCTTCCTGTATTTCACCTATTCTAGTGGCGGCGAACGTGTTGAACCCGTATGAGCTTTTCTGTATCATGGCATGTACAATCTGAGAATCTACGATGTGGTAGATCTTTTCAAAGCGATATCTACATTCCTTTTCTATGAACACTTTTAGGCGTTTGTTCAGTACCGCTCCACACAGTTCTATACGGTCAATGGACATCTTTTTTATTGGTGCAAGACGATTTTTGGACAGTATTAAATTGCTCTCAAATTGGTTATTCTTTCTTTGCCACCGTACATATGCACATGCAGCGTATGCGTCTTTGGATGCGTCACTAAACACAACGAGAATGGGGTCGCCAATAGCATCCATTGGTTTAAGGCATCTCGTAAATCTGATTTGATTCATGTCTTTCAAATCGTTGAAGAAAATAGACCAATTCTGTTGGTTTTCCTCGGGTATAGGGTCGTCCCAGTCAAGTTTCGGTTCAGTTCCCCACAAACGGCGTAAAAGAATTTTGGCCCTTACTGTAAATGGTCCTGCCAACCCTAGGGGATCATACACGCTGTTGATCTGTGACAAGATTATACGCTTTGTGAGCTGTTGGGGATCTTGGGTGGGGACGATATCGCTCGTAGACCTTGAAGTATGTATTCGCTTGGTAGTAAAGTTAACCTTGACTTCGAAACACAGTTGATCTTCTGATTGACTCCATTTAACTCCAAGTATCTTTTCTGTTTGTTCCTCGATCGGTATATTTGTTTTTTCTTGTCTGTCAGTATCGCTTGAGAACATCCACTCTTTGACTTCAAATCCTCCTTTAATAATAGCCTTCTCGATATCTTGAGTCAGTTTAATAGCTTGTTTGCGTTCGTCCGTACTTTCGATTATGTCGTCCATGTACGTATTTCTTTGTATTATATCTGCTGCTTCTGGGTATTTCTCTCTTGACATCTCTGCGGTTTTTCTCAAAGCAACGGTTGCAATCGTAGCTGACGGCTTGTCACCGAATGAAACTCTGAGCATTATGTATGTGTCGGGTTCTCTTGTACTATCCATATCCCTCCACAGAAATCGGTGGGTGTGCTGATCTAACTCTGTCATCTTCACAGTGTGGTACATCTTTTTAATATCACCAATGAAGGCTACTTTATTCTCTCGGAAACGTATAAGGACTCCCAATAAGTTATTGAGTAGGTCAGGACCTTTAGCCCAATACTCATTCAAGATATGACCCATGTAATTGGCGCTGCTATTGAACACTATGCGCACTGGGGTAGATTTGGAATCAGGCTTGAGAACTTCATGATGTCCGATATAATGCACCGGTCCTTTGTAGAGTGTTAGTTCCTTTTTGGAGAGTTTCCTTGCAACTCCTCTAGTTACCATGTCTTTTATCTGGTTGTCATACACTTTTGCGTGTTCGGTGTTCCTTCTTAGACGTTTCTCGGTCGTTATCAGTTTCGCGAAAGCGACCTTCCGGTTGTCAGGAAGATTATGAGTATCCTTGATCCAGGGATACTCAGCGACCCAGCGATTTTCCTCTTTGTTAAAGTTTAGATTTCGTTCGATTAGTTCCAGCTCTCGCTCTTCTTGAATAGTGCAGTCTTTCGCGCCTAAGGAACATTTTCCACATCTACATCCTCCACATTTCGGTTTGCATTCTACGCCAAGGTTCTCAATTTTGTAAAAGTCTTCTATATTGATTTTGCCTACAACTGTGTTGACTCTGGCATTGATGAAATCGTGATACAGATGTGATTCTTTAAGTAACGGGTGCGTTCCTCCAATACATCGCCCGAAACGATTCCTTAAGAGCACAAGATGACCGATGTTTTGTTCTCTTTCCGGGTGATAGGCTGCATATTCGTAACCGATTAAAATGTCCACAGGTCCTGAGGGTCGCTCGATTTCTTCCTTTGTGACGTTCTTGAAAAGATGTACTATGTCGTCTATGTTAACACTTTCAATGTCTGAGGTGATCCTTTCGATGCCGTAAGCTTCGAATTCGATGACGTGACCTTGCTTATCTATAAGAGGTACCTTGTATTTGTTGGTCTTAATCTTCTCGCTCTGTGCTCCAACTTTGATGACTGAAAGTTCGACTTTGGATCCTTTAAGTTTCTCTTGCTTTGCTTTAGTGTTTGTGATAAAACAAAGTGATGCGGCGTTATCCCACATTATATTAGCTTCTCCTCTTTTGGTTTTAACTCTTTGTACTTGTAACAGGCAGGTGTCAATTTTTGTATTGTGGCATACATTTGCTGAGGCTGAGACTTCCTGAGGTGTTTCTTCCGTCTCGTGTATAGATGGATGGTGCTTTCTTGTGCAGCCGCCTACACCACAGTCTTTCCTTGATTTGCATGTACGTTGTCGATGACCGATCTTTAGGCACGACCAACAGGCTCGTTTATCTTTGATGATCGTCTTTTTCTCTTCTATTGGCTTGGCTAAATAAATTCTGCAGTCTGCTGTCCAATGTCTTCCGTGTTCATGAATCAGACATTTTGGTTTGGGTTCTTTGCTTACTTCCTCGACGCCTTCTGTATAGTGCGATGTGCCTCTGTAATGTTGATTGTTGGTCGTCGTCCGAAGAGAAGCACTGTCGTATTCAATAGCACTCCTTTGATTTTGCAGAAATTCAAGAAGACTAGGGAACTTTTTTGATTTGTCGATGTGACTTCCGTGACAACTAACCATTTCCGCCCATTTTCTTCTGATGTCTGTTGATAAAGCTTTCTCTATAATACTGACCGAACTCGTTGTTGTAATTTCCGCTTCTAGACCGAGTCTTGTGAGGTCTCTGTATCCGTCTTCTACAAGAGTCACGAATTCGATGAAACGTTTATCTTCTCCTTCCTTAAGTGTTCTGAATCTACGTATGCCGTCAATGATAACGTCTGCAATTTTGGCTGGATCTCCATACTTTTCGTCCAGTCTTCGCCACATTTCTTGCACATCGTCGTCTATGCTCTTTACCAGGCCTTCGGGTTCTTTTCCAAGACAAGAGCGTAGCACATATGCGGCATCTCTTCCACGAATTTGTGGCATGACTTGTTTGTTGAAATCTCTTTTAAACTGAGGGTAATGACGTAGTTCTCCATCAAAGTGCGGCATTTTTACCTTTTCCAGGTGTAGAAAGGAAGAAGTCGCGTCAGATTCCTGTTTTATCTGCTCTTGTTCTTTTACGTTAGTATATCTAACTACAATTTGTTCAACAATTTCGTAATAATAGGTTTGGATTTTAGCTATCCATTGCATCTCAGATTCGGCTGAATCAAAGGGCAATAATTCTAACAGTTCAGCGTTAAAGGTTTTGCAATCTTGAAATTGATCTTCTATTTGTTTCTGTAAGTCTTTTAACGCAAAATTGGGCATTTCTTTTGACTGCAACGCGTGCGAAATACTTTCGTAAGAAGCTTCGAAAACAGCGCGCGCAGTGTTCCTTTTAACTTTTGCGTTGTCAATGGCCTCTTGACGAGCCGCGTGCTCGCGCGTTGCCTTTTCGCTTGTAGTGACATTTTCGACATATTTCACTTTACGATTAAATGCATTGGAATATTTTTCCTCGACTTCCGTCATCCAGATTTCTTCTTCGTCCACTAAATGCTCGTCAGTCAGGAAGTTAACATACTCTAAGTGCTTCCCTTCCAGTTCTTCCCATGCATCAACAAGTTTTGAGTAATTGGTTTCTACTACCTCGATTCCTTGGCTTGTCTCTATGGACTTGATCAAAATGTTCCGCTTTCGTGTGAAGTTTCCCTTGGCAATTCGCCGTGAATTCTTAGCTTTGTCGGTCATCTTCTGTTCCAGTCGTCGCTTAGTAGCTAACCACACTGGATTTTGAATGTATTGCTAGCGAGGATTAACTAACCACGGTTTTAAACAACTCCATTTATTACACCAGCTTTCTGTCAGTCGCTGTACTTTTCACAAGGGAGGTTGAATAGGGTTCAAAATCTAAATTACAGCAAATCGCGTTAGTGATATGAAAAACAGTTATCCCTTATAATCAAGCAAAGATATTTACCCAGTGGTATCTCACAGTTTCTCTCAATTCCTCTTACTAGCAAGTGACTTAAGTTGCGTAATCATGTCTATGACGTCACCTAACAAATTCTAATCACGGATTGTTGGCGATACATATTTCATGTGGTGTTTGTTGTTCTTTGTTATATTTTACTTTCTTGGCCAATAGGACTGTAATGGAATGCAATGACACTCAAATACCTACTTAGATGCATACGCTCATTTGCTCCTCCAAATCAACTAATGGCAATTTAATGATATTTTCGATTTTAAACTGAAGGCCACACCCTTGCCCGAAGAAGAATGCGACCCTGAGGTGAGTGCAATTTGAGTTGTGTACTGTGATATGATTTGAACCATACTGTGAGATTTGATTTTAATATCTTTCTGGATTTGGTATGATTGGATTGGACTGGACTTGGCTGAACCAGATCAGTCTCGAAAAGCTGAATCGGATCGAACTGGACTGGCTTAAGAGGATCTAACTGGACTTGGCTGGACCAGATCGGACTGGACTTGGCTGTACCAGATCAGTCTGGAAGAGCTGGATCGGATCGAACTGGGCTGGCTTGACCGGATCGGACTGGACTTGGCTGTACCAGATCAGTCTGGAATAGCTAGACCGGATCGAACTGTACTAGCTGGACCAGGTCGGACTGGACTTGACAAGACTGGATCGGTCTGAAGTGGCTGGACCAGATCGGACTGCACTTGGCTAGACTGGATCGAAGTGGAATAGCTGGATCGGATCGAACTGGACTGGCTTAACTGGGTCGGACTGGACTTGGCTGTACCAGATCAGTCTGGAATAGCTGGACCGGATCGAACTGGAATAGCTGGATCAGATCAAACTGGACTGGCTTAACCGGGTCGGACTGGACTTGGCTGTACCAGATCAGTCTGGAATAGCTGGACCGGATCGAACTGGAATAGCTGGATCGGATCGAACTGAACCGGCTTATCCGGATGGGACTGGACTTGCCTGTACCAGATCAGTCTGGAATAGCTGAACTGGATCGAAGTGGAATAGCTGGATCGGATCGAACTGGACTGGCTTAACGGGGTCAAACTGGACTTGCCTGGACCGGATCAATCTAGATTTGGCTGGACTGGATTGGTCCGCAATGGCTGGACTGGTTGGCTTGGTCAATATTCCCAAAAGAGATTTTTTTTCCTGGAATAGGTGCACTTCATGTAAAACAGCATATGGAAAGTGGGAGTTTGACAAGAAGTGACAAACACCATTGGTGTTTTTTGCTTGTCATACTTCCACGATCTGCTTCTTTTTTTTTTTCGCAGGTGACATTTGGTCCAGGAGCAATGACAGATTGTGCGTCATTAGAAAACACGATAGAAGACCAAGTAGATGAAGGTAAAGACCTATATACTCAATTCAATTTGTACAAGGTAGTCCAGCTATCTTAATCCAACACTCACTTCCTCCTTGTTTGTCCTCTTCCCTTAAAACAGGAATTTGTAAGAAAAAAAAGAACAAATGGAAGAAGAAAAAAAACAAGAAAGGCAAGAAAAACCATGAAGCTGAACCTCAAGAGAAACGTCTGAAATTGGAGAACAACGAATGAGCCGATGGAATATGCTACGCCGTACGTGACAAAATATCAAGTCCGCTAAAAAATAAAACAACTTGCACAATTAACACTCAAGTTGACAACAATTAGCATCAGTTTGTTTGTTGACCAAATCAAATTCCTCGCAATGTATGTCACTTCTCTTGTTGTGCAATTCATGTATTCAAGGCCCGCGCATCGAATGTCAAGCTCGATAATTTCAATTCAAGATGTTTGTTTTATAAATCAAGAAGGGAGAGAATAGCCTTTGATCAATTCTATTTTCGAGGGGAACTGCACCAGTAATGGCGGGCAACCCGTTTATCGTCCCAATAGGGAGTTTAAGAAATGACGACTGCTACGGCAACGACAACACCAAATTATTATCACCTGTTTTAATATATGAGGCGGGCCAGTCCGGCTAGGCCCCCTTTGCCAAGATCTCGGCTCATGCCTGTTTTTATTTAGTAAAATTTCGGTTCGTTTATATCAGAAGGCGGGCTGGCCCACTTGCCGAGATCCCAGTCTGAGCTACGGAGATCTCGGCAAGCCAGGCTGAAAAATTCTCATATAAACGGTCCAGCCGTAGTCGGATTTGCATAATCACAGGATTATTTTTGCATCCTTTGTTTTCAAATGCCATTCCGTACTTGCTAGCGCTAAAATGAACCTTTCGTTTCGAACGTCAAAGCGAGAAAATTCACCAGGTACCCCATGCGTGACTTTGACGGTTACAAGACACTTAAACAAATTCCTAAAATTCATCCCGGTAAACCTGTCTGAAATCGTCCATATAAACACTTCATCCCTTTTACCGGGCCAGCCCGTCTAACAGGGCTGGCTCGCCTCTTATAAATTAAACAGGCCCTAAAAGAGGAAGAAATTATCATGCTGCACGTGCGGCACGCATTTTTGTAAGGCATTTCTCTCTCGTACTCATCAAAACACAAAATGACCAATTTTCGGGTTTTGACGACAACATGGACAACAAACAGTGAATCTTTTGTTCTTTCTCTTTTTTTCAAATCCGTTGGTACGATTTTGGTTATCGAATACTTCGCCTATCTTATACAACATAAACAAGATGGAAACGCCTTGAAACACTTAGCACTTAGGATAGCTCAAGCTAATAGTTTGAAGTAACGTTTTCGTCGCCGTAGCCTTCTTGGTTTCTTGATATTTTGTCACATTCGGCGTAGCATAATTGAAATAATCACTTTGAAAACAACAGTGAATTAAATGAATAAAGTCCCACTGAGTATATAAATAGCATTTCTTCAGTACTCGGATGAGTGGCCTAGCGCCATTTGCAACAGACTGGTCACATGACTGATAGTTGGTGAGCTTGAAGCTTTATAAATTCCAGAAATGTAGAGGTCATGTTTGACCTACTCAGAATACAAATTTTGAGAGAGAAACCACCTTTAAGGTAAAGATTTCATGATCAGTAAAATACTTGAAAATTCCATACTATCGTTTAGGAACGAAAAGCTTTTGTTCTCCAGTTTAAATTTCCATAATTAAGCGTCAAAAATGGAGCTCAGATTCTTAATGTTACCAAGGGTGAAATAAGTGAGAGCAAATGTGGAAATTTTCAGACGTTAAATCTCGATTCAAAGCTTTAAAAGCAGTTTGAAAGGTTAGAAAAAAAACCAGGATTGGCATGAGATCAGCAGACTCCTGTAAGACTATCTAAAAGAGGTCGTGTGACCAACTGTTGCAAAAGGCCCATTCTATACTTCGTTGTCTGTCAGTGGTAAATGTGACGAGAGAGAAAATAAACAATATAGGAGAAGACTAAGAGAGATTAAGCAAGACGTTTAAGCTTCTTTAGTCTGTTAACTAGATATATTGAGTGAGACAAGTCGAAGAGTGAATTAGCATGCTTTTGTGACACACAACTGTCTACTGTTTGCCGAAAATGTCCTGCTTAAACTCTCTATAGATGCGAATTTGTTTTTTTTAAAGGCTGTTTGTGATGGGAAACAAGAAAGTTCCTTACTGTGTACTTCCCGCAATGACGCGGTTTTACAACAGATGGACCTTAGAAAACAAAACAGTTAATAGGCCATTATACAGTGGTATAATCGGTAACCTGGCTATTACATGGCAGTGAAGTTGGAGTGAAGCTTGCTATGATACAGACCTCACTTTTATACACATGATTACAAGGCTTAGGGGAATCAATGCATGGATTTGTATGAGTTAATTTATTCCCTGGAGCCTCACAGTGATGCCTTTTGTTTCAATGAGACTGAATTTTCATATATCGAAAGTGGGTTACTTCGTTGACGCAATGCTAACTAATATTAGATTTACTTAAGAAATTAAGAAACTCCAGCCTCACTTTCATATGGTGGCCAGGATCTGAAGCGCATAACTTTTCTTAAATGAGTCAAAAAATCAAAAGAGGAATTATTGAACAACTGAGTGTGAGCAATAAAATTATATTAAAGGTAATGATGACAGCAGTGGTACTTTTTCATACTTTTTATAGTTCAACAATAATTTTCATAAAAGATGTTTGTTGGTACACTTTTTGTACACTTTCAGTTTGCTAGATATAGGCTGCCCTGGCGTGCAAGTAGTTTCTTAGGCGTCATAGCAAGCATTTATAAAAGCGCACAAAGAGAGGGGAAATGTGACCCTGCAAGTGATAAAGACCAATGCAAATCGGGAGAAATTCTTTTTTCAGTCTTTCCGACGCGAAAAATCGGATCAGTTAAGTTTCACGAGTAATTTAAGAATTATTCGAGAAGATATGAATACCAAAAAAGCATTAATATCGAGACGAGGAAAGTAAAGGCGCAATATATTACTACATCCCTTAAGACCCCTTACCTTATTAGTCTTAGAGGAAAACAAAGATGTGAGGTAATGACCAGGTTAGAAATAATTTTGAAGGGGGTAGTTTCCAAAGAAATTGTGGTTGCAGCGTCAGTTGGGAAGTACTATACAAAAATTTGGTTTTGTCAACGGAGTTGATAATATAAATTGGCCACCGAACGCTCGAAACTTCAGCTTTTAGAATCTCTGTACGGTGGCCAATTTACATTATCAACTCCGTTGATAAAAACAAATTTTAGAAATTGTCTTACATTTCACCCTCCTTTGTTGGATATCTTTCAAAAAAACAAAAACACAAAAGACTAACGATAAAACGGAGAAAAAACAGAGATAGTGAAAACGTCAAAACGCAGATTTCGGGCCCGATCTTTCATCCGCTGTGATGTTTGGTCTCAGAGTCCGTTTGTTTACAAGGGAAGAGGGGGAAGCTTTCGTCCAATAAGGGGCTCGAGTGAGAATATCGGGCGCTGAGTGTTTCTCTTTTCAAATCCACCTTCGGGGTACTACTTGAAACGAGGTCCACTTAACCCCTGCTAATATTACGGAGTCCGTTAGTTATTGTAGGATCCGGATTCTGTATTCGGACTCTGTTTGTTTTGATCGGCCTCGGGTACTCAGGAACCCAATATGATCCATTTCTACGGTTTGTACACTTGCCAGGGGCCGCAGAATTTTTAAGGCATGTGTGCGTCAGGGACCGCAAAATGTCTGCGGCATGCGTGCTCGACAGGGGCCACAGAATTTCGGCGGCACGTGAGCTTGGCATGGGACCCAGAATTTCTGCAGCATGTGTGCTTGCCAGGGGCCACAGAATTTCTCCAGCATGTGTGCTTGACAGGGGCCGCATAATTTTTGAGGCATGTGTGCTTGACAGGAGGTGCAGAATTTCTGCGACATGTGTCCTTTTCGGGTAATTTTAGTAGAGTAGTGGGTAATTTCTTTGCAGCTGCCATATTTCAATATGTTGCAGTTAATTTTATTTGATTTAGAAAAAAAGTGAATGATATTTTGCAACAATTCTGCAAGAATTTAGTATTTAAAGTGAATTATTGAAGAGATGCAATAAAAAGCGTGCCATCTAGCATTACCATTAGGCTGATTTAGCAACAAAACGGGAACGTCAGTGGCGACGTCGCGCGCAGCAAAACTACCAATGAGAATTTAGAATAGAGAAGAAAAGAGTGGAGTCTATTCTATTCTGAATTTTCATTGGTGTTTTTTCTGCGCGCGCCGTCGCCACTGACGTTCCCGTTCTGTTGCTAAATCAGCCTATTTTATCTCAGAAAGGGCGTAACTGTGCTCTGCAGTGGGTTACTAGTGTTTCGGACATTGTTAAGAAGGTCCTTTTAACTGTAACCTCAATTTTTAGCCAAAACATTCTGTTTAATATTTTGGGAAAATACACCATTTTCAGATCTTAAATTGCTATTCCTTTTGCATACTTCAAGAAAAAGCTCTAAAATGCTGTTTTCTTGCTGAATGATGCACACAGCTAAGGTGAACAGGTCTTATTTTCACGGAAAAATGCACTTTAGAAAAACACAAAATTGTTTGGAAGGTGTTTTTAATTGCTCTCCCGAGACTCCTTGAAACTTACAAATATGCTGTTGGTCGTGGATGTGAAGCGCTCAACGAAGACTAATAAATCTCCGGCTAGAAACTCTTGTTTATTGTTCATTATTTATTGTTCATTATTTCTGTCGATCTAGTTATGTGATAATTGCACTGATCCAGTGAAAGTATATTCGAGTTGCACAGTAATTTTTGAAACTGTGATTGTTTCAGGAGTTTAGGCCTACCAATTTTTTTCAAAATCGGGGACAAATGGTTTGGATACCCAATATAAAACAGTCAAGTAAAAAAATGTCGTAAATACTCTCAGTTTTATCTGGAATAATACACAAACACCGGTGACAACCGTTTTTTTTTTTGAGTAATTAGAGTAGAGTAATTTACTCGGACTGTTAATTTTTCCTTAGAATAATTTTTTTTTCACAGCACTCGTCGCATTACGTCTTTATTTCCTTACAAGGACAGACTTAGGGCCGTGGCCAAATGGCTAAGGTCTTATGTAGAGGTGCCTGTTGACACTGCAATGATTTTTGTATCGGAAAAACTAAAAGACGCTTCCATGACAGAAAAACTGAGCATTATTAATATATTCCTGATAAAGTTAGATAAAAAGTTAAAGGAAATCAAGAGAAAATGAGGGGACAGAGAAGGAGGCTCCCGGTCCAGCCCTTGGGATATGTCAAGTCCACGAAAGTTATTTTTAGACGAGCGGAAGTCTTCCGAGACGTCCGCATGCAGGCCAACCTCGGTCCGATGTTTGAAAGAAATATATATTCATCTGCCTTCCACGTGCGCCATCATTTTCTCTTTTCACTAAGAACCTGAGAGCGAAGCAAGACTGCATGCGGACGTCTCGGAAGACAGACTTCCCCTAGAACAAAGACCTCCGCTCGTCTAAAAATAACTTTCGTGGACATAACATATCCCGGCCAACGCCTTGAGCCTCCCTCTCTGTCCCCTCATTTTTTCTTGAGGAAATTGAATCACAACCTGGACTATTTGTTTCTTTACATATCAGTTTGTGTTGATAACACAATGATGAATGTTCCTATTAAATTTATACATATATATGCACAGTCAAACATCGATTATTCGGACGTTAATTGTCACGATTTTTTTCTGGTCAAAATTTGTTCGTGAATATTAATTAATAAGGATGAAAAATGCTACTTAAAAGCGTGTGTCAACCTTGCTTTTATTGTTGGTACTTAACAGCACTTTCCTTCTGAAACTCATTGCTAGAGGTAAAGTGCTGCAGATAATATGAAATTCTGACTCCGAGCTGTTTTGTCGCTTAGTGAAATTCTATGCTATATTTACTAGTTTTTTTTATTTATTTTTTTTTTGTAATTTATTTTTTGCCACAGAAAGAAGAAATTAAAATACAAATATGAACAATCAAAAAGAGAGGATGGAAAGAAAAATTATTGAATTACATTGGTGGCGAGGAGGCCTAAAAGAAACTACTAAGCTTATGTAAATTAGGCCTCCCCAAGTAAAAGCATCTATCTATTGTTGACATGCAAGTTGGCAACGGAGAATACAATTGTTACAAACATTTAGTTATTTAACGTGTTGAAATATAAAGTAATGAACGGAAATTAAAAACAGTTTGAACTTACAAGTTGGTAATGAAGCATACAATTACAAACACTTAGTCATTTAATTAAGGTGTTGAAATATGTAAACAGTTGTGAAAGTAAAATTACAGGGTGAAAACAATTTGACACAGGAAGAACAAAATACTTAATTTTCAGAATAGTTGTTAAAAAAGAATGACTTAAGTGCTTTCTTGAAGGAAGCTGTTGAGGAAGAATTCATTATATCAATGTCAAGAGAATTGTAAAATTTAGGTCCCTGATAGAAAACAGAAAATTGTTTAATGTTAGTCCGACAGAAAGGCAGACGAAATGCATGAGAGTTTCTCGAATAATATGTGTGAATTTGACTGTTTAGAGTGAATTTGCTAGCTAACTTGGGAGGAAGAGTTCGAATTTGATAGGAGAACATGAATTGACCAAGTTGTAACAGGTTAAGATCATGGAATTTTAGGATTCCAAGTTTCTTAAATATAGGGTCAGAATGAGCATTAAAATGAGATTTATCTATGATTCTCACCACTCTTTTCTGCAATTTTACCAGACGAACAAGGTTAGTTTTATAGGTGGACGCCCAAACTATATTACTGTAAAAGAAGTAAGGATAAACAAGTGAAAAGTACAATACACGTAAAGAGTATGAAGATAAATAAAAACTTGATTTCTGTATCATTCCAATTGATTTCGACACTTTGTTAGCCACATGGGAGATCTCAGACTTCCAGGTTACGTTTTCATCGATGATCACACCCAAGAAAACTGTTTCTTTAACTTCTACGTTTTTGGTTTGGTTTGAACACTATGAACTTGGTCTTTTTAAGATTCAGTGAAAGCTTATGAACCCTAAACCATACTGACAACTTATTTAACTCAGTATTCAGCTGATTGGCCACATAAGCAGGATCTTTACCAGACAGAAAAACGTTGGTAAGGGCCGCGAATAAAAGCAGTTGCAGTGCCGTAGATGCATTGGCTATATCATTAATGTAAAGAAGAAAAAATAAAGGCCCTAAAATAGAGCCCTGAGGAACCCCACAGGATATATTAAAGCGAGAAGAAACATGACCGTTGAAATCTACAAATTGTAATCTGTTGGAAAAATAGGTTTTTACCCATTTTAAGGCCAGTCCACGTATACCATAGTGTTCAAGTTTGTCAAATAAAATATTATGATTAACTGTATCGAATGCTTTTGAGAGATCAAGGAAAATACTAACAGCTATATCACCACGATCTAAAGCAGAGGAAATCTTATCATACAAATCAATCAAAGCAAGTGTAGGGGAGTGATTTTTCCTAAAGCCATATTGCTCATCACAAAGGACA
>NC_090891.1:49743609-49746109 GCF_036669925.1 Montipora capricornis
GGAACTTCCGGCCCGTTAATAACCTGCTTTATGTTTCCAAATTATCTGAAAGAGCCGCCGCTGACCAGCTGATGGACCACACGATGGTTCATGTTCATTTTGTGCTCCAGTCGGCGTATAAGAAACATCACAGTACTGTGTCTGCGCTGCTTAAAGTTAAAAACGACATCTTAATGAATATAGACGGACAGAAGGGCACCTTTCCGATCCTACTGGATCTTAGCGCAGCGTTTGACACCATGTGGCATGAAAGGCTGAGATTGAGGTTTGGTGAGAGTGGAAATGCACTTGACTAGTTTGCATCTAACTTGTCTGATAGAACGCACCGTGTGAGAGTTAATGGTGGCTTATCGGGCATCTTTCCACTCAAACAAGGCATCTCACAGGGCTCCTGTCTACGCCCGCTTTTCTTTACGGTTTACACTAGCAAGCTATTTAAGATAAATGGACGCCACCTTCCTAGTATCCATTGTTTTGCCGATGACACGCAATTGTACCTTGCGTTTATTCCTAACACCCCAGATTACACTGAAGAAGAGGTACATGATATGCGTGACTGTATCGCGGACTTGAGAAACTGGATGATAAACGATCTGTTGTTATTGAACTATGATAAGACAGAGTTTCTACTTCTAGGTACTGGACAGCAGTTAGACTGATTGATATCAGAAATATTAGAGTCGGAAGCTCTGAAGTAAAGCTCGCAACCTGTTGTTAAAAATCTCGGTGCTTGGTTAGATTCCACACTAACGATGTCAACTCATATTAGCAAACTCTGCAGTGCAGCGTTTTGTCACTTGCACAACATCAGTCGCATCAGGAAATTTCTTAGTCTGGAGGTCATTAAAACCTCACTTCACGCCTTTGTTACATCGCGCGTTGATTATTGTAATGGCCTTTTGTATGGCATACCTGCATCTCAGCTGAACAAAGTCCAGTGTGTTCTCAACGCTGCAGCTAGGCTTAAAACATATCTTTTTAAAGTAGTCTATGGATAATAATAATCATTATTTTAATATATTGTAACTTCTATGCATATATTTCCTCATTAGTATCAGCTTATTATTTTAGATTTTGCAAATGTAATGCGCATTTGATCATTTTTATGTATTTTGCTCAATATAAATATCAAATTATTATTACTATTATTATTATTATTATTATTATTATTATTTAAAACATATTAAAATCAAAATAAATAATTAATACTACAATTCGGTAATAGTTCACTCAGAATAGATCAACAGCTAATCGAGATGAGTGAAAATAAATTATATTACTTGAATCCGTTGGTGAGCAATAAAGCTTGAAGACAAAGGAATAGATACTACAATGAGAAAAGATAGACTGACAGTGAAAAAGAAAAAAAAAAGAAAGAAAGAAAACGAACAATCAAAAAACTCATTGCGCACAGAAAAAAGATAAAATTTTACATCATTACTAAGTACCAGATGAACACTCATAAGTCTTTTTGACTTCTTTTAGGGGTAGATGTTTAACAGGTTCATCAAAACTGTTCCAAACTTTTAACATAGCCTTTTTGGAGGTCTTAGAGGTGAAGAACTGTGTGAAGTGTGCAAAACCTCTGTGTAAGAAGCCGAAAGAATTTCAGTCCCTGCTGACGAGGATAGTCAAGGCTGGAAAGTTGGTGTTTCGGTGGTTTATTGCGTTTCTTGCTCTGAACTACCGATCCCGAATGCGCGGACCAAACAACCATCCCTGTTAAGGACAGCAAACCAGTTATCAAGAAATGCTCGGCGAAGAAACAACCAGCGCCTTCACAAACTGATGGCTGTTGAAGGAAATTGCAGGAAAACTCAGATTGTCAAAATGCTAAAGCGGAACGCTATGATTCTTGAATCGTGGAACCCGAATGAAGGATCTGAATCTCAAAAGAGACTGAATGTTGAAAAATATGCAGAAATCAATGGTTTGTTCTGGGAATGGTATACCAGAGCAAGAGCATCAAACGTCCCTGTCGACGGCCCCATGCTGGTCGAGCAAGCACGAATTTTTGCTGAGAGGATTGGAGGCGACACTTTTCAAGGAACAAGTGGCTGGCTAGAAAAGTGGAAATGGAGACACAACATCGGTCAAATGAACATCGCTGGGGAAGAGGACAATGTAAGCCCACAGACCATAGACAGCTGGAGTGAAACAGTGAAAGAGCTGACTAAGGGCTATTCGCCTAGGGATGTATGGAATGAGGACGAAACTGGCTGCTTCTGGAAGGCGATGCTTGAGAAATCGCTCTCTCAAAAGGAAAAACGCTGCAGAGGTGGCAAGAATTCGAAGCAACGAATAACCGCTGCATTCTTTGTGAATACAGAGGACGAGAAAGAGGGCCTTATTGTGATAGGAAGTAGCAAACTGCCGCGCTGCTCCACACGTTTACCAAATCCATCATACCACTACAGCGCGCAGTACTTCAGCGTTGAGAAGGCGTGGATGAGAACTAAGATAATGGTGACCATCCTTACCAGGTTGAACAACAGTTTGA
>NC_090891.1:49756109-49781109 GCF_036669925.1 Montipora capricornis
AGCCATCAGCTAAGTTCGCTTTTCTTCCAATATGGCTGTCCAAATCACTAATATTGCAATGGTTGTGATTGGCCAGCAAGGCTCCAGCGTGCGTTTGACCGCGCAAGCTTGCGGAAACGCTGTTACACAAACCTGAAACGATGTGCCCCTGTTTTTAAGCGCCTATAAATCTCTGTTTACACTTAATAAATTACGACTATCTCGTGTCCTTTTCACGGGTGGTTTGCGTAATTTATGGATTTGAATACGTCCAAAACTGTCAGTGCTTCATTTTATCTCACTTAACAGAACTGACACATTACCAAGTGATGTCGAGTCTCCCTTGGAAATAATACAGACAATCCCGAAAGAGCGACAGAGGTTAGCAACAGACACTGATAGCAATATGGATGAAACGAGTAGCACCATGGTAATGATTGCGCAAAGCAAAGCATTGTTTGATCGCCTGGAAACAGAAGCAAAGGTAAATAACCCTATGTTGTCGCATTAATCCAAGCATCCGATCTGAGGGCGTCCTTATTAAGTTCGAGGGAAGAAAACAATTCAGGCACACAATATCAACTGATACCTATGCTACACTGACAGCCCTCACAGTTGTGAGTATTGCACGAAGCCTCCATCTACTTTCCCTCTAACAGATGCATGGAAGGATGGATAATTCTCGTGGTGTCACTCGTTTGCGCTTTTTTGGTTCGTTGTAAACAAACGTACACATCCTAACAAAATTCCAATCAACGGTTTCGTGTCTCAGTGCAGTCAATCCCTCTAATGAAACGGGTTGATGCGTCACGCCCAGCGGTGGTTGGCTTATTTCTATCCATGAAGGGGTCAGGTTCAAGGTAAAGAAACTGCAGTGCTGCGACGTTGGGGGGAAGTCCCACAACCCCTGATCTGGTTTTCAGCCGTTGTCACTTCAAACTTCCAGACCTCTGGAATTGAGGGGTTACAATCCCCAAGGCCATGACAGCAAATTGGCAATGTGGTGTTACAATCCTCGCCAAGGGGTTACAATCCCCAAGGCCACAATCCTCTCCAGAGGGTTACAATCCCTCACATGAGAGGTCCTTACCTATCTAGGGTTGGTAACCACGCACGATCAGAAGGCACACAACCTTAGTACGGTGAATCTATAGGGCAAAGGGTGACCCGCATGGGAACACTTCATCCCCACCCATATTTTATTTCACATTATTGACTAGATCATTGTTTGACAATTTAACCCTCCATATTAGAAAAGAGTGTCATTGACATGCAAGTATTGCATGAGTCCATGTTAAAATAGCTCATGAACTGTAACAAATCCACAGATAGTTTACAACTAACTAATTCCTCATGACATGTCCTGGGACATGCTATTGAGGCACCAGGTATGAAAAGAGGGAGGGAAGCGAGGGAATTTCAGTGTAGATGTTAAGTGTTTTCGCAATAAAGACAACTGGATGACAGAGCAAAGGTCGGATTAGACATACTAGTACGAGGCGCTTCGAATGGGATTGGATAGTAAGGTGCACGTGAGACAATGTTGCTCTGTAACAGACACAGACAATAGCTAGCCTTGGCTCAAATGCGTATCCCTGGCAGAGGTCATGGTTGTCACATTAACTTTAATTTATAAGGGTTGATAAATTGGCTTTAAAGCTTAAGAGACAATAACAAGCGTTTATACAGATGAATTACTCCATTCAAATAAACATATCTTTGATATAAACTCAATGTTGTCCAGAATACAAAATATGGAGTCAGAGGCATGAACCGTAACTCTTCAGAGGTCATGGAATCCCCGTCGAACCCTGCATTTCTTTATTTAGACATATTGTGGTTTAATTTTATTTTTGGTTTGAATTTTCTTAAAACCGGTTCATTATTTTTTGAAAGCAGTTTAAAAATTTTAAACAAGTTTTTTTTTTTAATCAACTGTCTAAAAAAGGGAGTTTTGCTTAATTTTTGGGATGTAGTTAAAATTTTAAGGGAGTCATAAAAAGAACTAGATATCTTTTCCTCCCTGATCCTCTCCAGTACCTCTATTCTACCTTACCCTTCCTTCGCGCATCTATTCCCCCTTATGCCCACTCCCTCTTCACAACACTACTCACAGACAATCCAAATTTCTCATACCCTGCGAGCAGAGTCTCTTTCGATCTTCCAAGATAAGTCGGGAAGAGGAAAGAAGACTGCGAGCCGCCTCGACTTTTTGTATTGAGCATGCGTTAAAAATTGAAATGTATCCGCTGTCAGTCACGCGTGACCAGTAGCCACAAAACCACAAAACGAAAACAAACAGTCGGAATATTTTCGAACAACTCCGGCAAACACTCGACAATCAAGGAATCATTTCATTGGAAACTCAAGATAGTCCATATATCTTAAAATGCCATTTTATTTTTTTACTGAAAAATTTATAGGTTGCTGTCAGACTAGTTTCTGTAACCGACACATATAGGAAAAACTCATGGAAATTCTGACAGTTAAAATTACCACGCTGTTGTAAATTTCAAAATATTGATGACGCGTGGCGACTGAACATGCGCAAAAATTAAAAAAACAGGTTTGACAAGTCGAAACTGGACTGACTCCTCCAACTCTTTGGATGAGCGGCAAATCAAAAAATGTGGAAGCGGCTCGCAGGGTCTACTTTCCTCTTCCCGACTTATCTAGGAAGATCGAAAGAGACTCTGCTCGCGGGGTAAATTTCCGAAGGCCTTTCTGTAATCTCACGAGAACTTGATCTTGAACTCCCTACCTTTGGATCTGCTGCCTAGTCCTTAATCCACTTGACCACGCAAGCAATTGCTGCAATCCTTAAAATAATTTATAAATGAACATTTTAATATATAGATTTAGCTAAGCCTAAAAGCGGAGCTCCCGTTGCTAACTCCAGAAAGCAATATAGTGTATGTGGAAATAATTATCAGGCTCCCAAAGGGGTTTAGGGCTCCAGGGCTACGGGCCTAAGAAAGCGGGGCTCCAGGGCTCCAAGGACAAAAAATCGGGGCTCCAGGGCTCCATAGCAGCTACTTTAAGGCTCCTGGCTCCACTGTTGACTAGTAGACTGTAGTCCCAAATTTCACCCAAAATGAAATCAAGGAATAAACACAATTTAAAATTTGCCCTTTTTCCATCTTTCTTTTGCCTTTGTAAACCGAAGACACAATTAATCTGATTAATGGCTGGAAAACAATGGTCACGTGGTCATTCTTGCTGCTGTTTGCCGACTTTGCTCGTTGCCAGCAGCCTGTCAGTTGTGCCATCCGTTTGCGCTTGCTGTCGCGTTTGCTGTAGACTCTATGTTTTCTCTCTAACCTCCACTTTTCAGCGAGTTTAGAATTACAGCGCTTCGAATCCTGTTATGTCGACAGGACAGGCAGAGGAAGTTCAAATAAGCACATCTAGAGAACTGAGAGAAAATTTGCTTGATGCAACAGCGTGCTTATACAAACTTGGAACGGAAAAGGCCTGCCACCGAGGGAGCTTTATGTTAAAACGTGATGGAATTGCGACATCCCTTTCCGAGTTCGAGAATTATTTGGCCATAAACCACGGTTTAAATAAGGTGGCCAAAACAGTTGGCATTCAAAATTGCTGCAAAGAAATATACTACTTTACAATGAAAATTAGCTGATAAATTTCAAATAAAAACTGATGACTTTTTATTCTGGCGTGTCTTAATTATGTTAATTCTCTCAATTCTACGACCGAGACACGGAAAGTAACTGTTGATAGGAAATAAAAGATAGGACGTAAAAGATGATATGAAAGATGTTATTCAGTTTGTCACAAGCGTTGGACAATGAACAAACATTTGAGTCCCAGACAGGAGTCCAACCTAGGCACTGAGCTACAGGGAGAACTAGCCGTGAGCTACCTGTAGGCCATAATTGGTCAATATGCGACACTCGTCCTACATACAACTATGATTGGCAATATCGAAAGTGTCCTGTATGTGGTGATAAAGATGACCTTTGCCTGCAGAACGTTATATTTTCTTGAGAGCAAGTTGTTTAACCTGTACGTTTCAATCAAGGAGTGCAATATGTAGCTGACGCTACAGCGTGAGAGTCTGGGTAAGTGTTTAGATTAAAAAAAATTATTTGTTTAGATTTTTTTTCTGATTTCTTTTATTAAAAAAAAAATAAAATTAAATACGAGGGTAACCAACTTGATTTCAGAAAACAAAGAAGCCCAATCAGAATGAGCCACCCCTCGGTGGCTCAGTTGGTTGAGCACCGGGCTGTCACGCGGGAGGTCGTGAGTTCAACTCCGGCCGGACCAACACTCAGGGTCTTTAAATAACTGAGGAGAAAGTGCTGCCTTTGTAATTACATCTGCAAATGGTTAGACTCTCTAGTCTTCTCGGATAAGGACGATAAGCCGGAGGTCCCGTCTCACAACCCTTCAATGTTCATAATCCTGTGGGACGTAAAAGAACCCGCACACTTGTCGCAAAGACTAGGGCATGTAGTTCCCGGTGTTGTGGTCTGTCTTCTGTGATGTATCATGGTTGGGAGGGTAAATACAGATCTCCATTTAAACCAGCTATGCTGAACTGGAATTTCTGTATAAATAGTGTATATAAATATGTATATAAATAAATAAATAGATAAATAAATGCGATAATTGCGTTACACACCGGACAAATGGCAAAACGAATGCATGCTTCTATCATCTGTTGCACTTTCTCCTTTCTAGATACCATTTACTAGCAGCCGGCAAACAGAAGCAATGAGGACTGAGTACTAAAAATGATTGGATTTTAAAATTTGGGCTCCGGGCTCCACAGCTAGAAACGATCAGGGCTCCAGGCGGAGAAATGATCGGGCTCCGGGCTCCAGGGACCCCCTCTTTGGGACCCTGAATTATGCTTCTGCATAAAGTACAAAATTAATTACTGGGTTGCCAGTATGGCAAACCCAGTCGGAATCTGCGTTTGATTTCGTCGTTTTTTCCGTGTCGGTAAAAGTCTTGCCTGTCATTCCCCTGCTAAGTGGTATCTTTGTGCATAGAGCCTTCTGCCCGTATTTTCTTAGGATCGAGAGGGTAATGGGAAATGCGTAGATTTCTCTGGTGGACACAGTAGAACGATTAACTTAACCGGCAATGGCGTCGAAAGTCATGTAACGCGAATGGCGTTTTAGTGGATCTTTGAACAAAATATACCCTTATGAAGCTCAATAATGGCAAGTCAATTGGATACTGAACAAGAAAGGTGGTGGAATCTTGAAAGCGACGAGTAATGGACTTCGACAACAATCTGTCGCCCGTCGAGCCGTCTTTTACCAAGTGTGCTGTTATGTAGAACACTGGAGAATTCGTAGGGCAGCGATAATAGTAAATTCAAAGACTAGACCAGGTGGATTGGATGGAATTTCAAGCGTTAAAATCCCTGAAAAGGTAAAATTATTTTCGTAGCGATGCAATTGCGTGTCTTCACCACGTGTTCCTTTGATGTCACGTTTTCCCTCAAAATATTCGCTTGTTTTCGCTTTCGCTCGAACATATTTACCTTAATTACATGGCCAGTGAATAGTTTTATCCTCTGGGATGAATATCGGTTATTTGGGTGGTTTTTGGCAAACAGAGGTTAACTATTCGTAATGCGATCGCTTCCGTTGTCGTTAGCAACGGGTCGCAAATTTGACACTTTTATCGCATTATCACATTACGCATTGATCGCTAATCCGATTATTCCTAAAAATCTAAAAATATTCGTGCCTTATCAGTTTTCGGTCGAGTTTATGTCTAAGAAAGCAGATGAATTGCAGAAAATTTTAGTTTTGCATCCAAAAATTCGTAATCAACGCTAAAATGACCAAATTTTGCCTGGAAAACATATTTTACTGTTATTTTTCTTAAATTTTTTCGTTCAACTTTCGCTTTTATAAAATGTTTCAGTTGTCTGTAAATAAGTTATATGCTGTTGGAAAGCTTATTTTCTTGGCTTTAAAATGATGTATTTTTCCCCCTAACTTTAAATATTTTTTGAGAAAAAAGAAACATTTTTTGGCGATGGCTGATTTACCGCGGTTTTCTCGCGGTTGGGAAAGTAGGAAAATTAATTAATAGGCCGGTAGCCAGGTCTTTAACCTCAGAAAAGGATCTGTTTCGTCGTACGAACGTGTGAGGACCTGTGAGCCAAAGGGCCTCTGCTGGTATGACTTCTGGGTGACCCTTTAAATGGTCTTAGTGACCACCCAACTTGAAAAAAATTGTCTGGAACGGTGCACGTACCACAGGCAAACCAATGTTCCCTCACTGAGGGTCTAGTCATTAGCGTATACAGCTTACAGTGATGAAACACCTCTGAGCTGATAGCAGTAAACAAACAAGCCTTGCAAACAATAACCAACAATTTTAATCAACAACTAAATCTGAAATTACACGCACAGTAATCTCTTTCACAACATTTTCCGTTTGACTGATAATCTTTACACCCTCTCTCTTCAGTTTAGAACAACAGCAAAAATCTTACTAATTAACAAGTCAAGCTACAGAGAAGTTAATTCGCTTAATACTCGACTAAAATCTCACCGTCAAACAAAGCAGCTCACCGAAAACTAGAACTAAGAACGCCTGAGAGAGAAAAAAAGCAGCTTGAAGCGTCAAAAGTCAACACAGCACTTACAAAGCCCTGAGTCAAATTTGAAATCTCAAACGATGAAGCGAGTATGGAGTACCGAAAACGAGCGGCGTTTCTCTTCCGACAAGCAGGCGTCAGTTACTTAGCCCATTTAAAAAGTTCATCTATGAAAAGAGGCAAGAATTAAAGTTTAAACTTTAGGAGGCAAGCGCTAAAAGAAAAGAACTTGAACAAACGTCTGCCAAGATAAGAGACGCAGCTTCCGCGCTAGCATCGGTCAACGCTGTAATAATTGTCATGAAAGAAATCACACAGTTCGCACCTGCCCAATGGCAAAATGTGAGTCCGTGTTTTTCTGTGGAGAGCTGAGTTGGCATGCAGATGAAAAACAGGAGAATCAGAAGAAAAAAAGGGAATTAGCAGCATTAGAACTGGATTTGAAAGGACGCGAAGCCACTTTCTCCCCAGTAAATAATTCTTTGAATAAACACGTATAGGAAATTTTACTTGAAGAACTTCCCCATGAATAGGTTCAAAACAATTTTAAAAACTGGTTGAAGCTTCAGCAAGATATAGCGTATATGAAAAAATTGTTGAAAGGTCTTGAAAGGCAGTGGTCCGCCAAGACACGAAGTTGTGAAATCTATAATTGGTCAACGAAAACATCTTGAAGATGAACAGCGCGCTTTGGCATCTCCATTCTATCACATGTGACCTCAGAAAAACCCTCGCAAGCAGTCTGCAAAACCTAAAGCACTGACAAGCTTTGGGATTACTTTTCCTGACCGAACAGGACGATCGACTTGCTTCCAACTTCTAGAGAAGAAGAGGATGAGCAGATCTCAATGGCAACTAGATTGCCAATGACTGATGACGCGCCATTCGCTCCAAATCGAATGCAAGCTACAGGAGAAAGCGAGAAGGCGAAAGAGGCAGCAGATATTCTTCTCTCCAACAAAAAAGATGCTATGCTCAAAGTAATATATAATGAAAACCGTGCAGTCAATCTTCTGAGCACTTGACTCTGTTCTGTAGTTAACAGTTCTGATCACTTTTTCTGGTAGTGGGTTGTAAGAGTGTAAGTCCGAGGTGACAATAGGCCCGCAGCGCGTGCATAACTCACACATATAAACAGATCTGTTGGAAGCGTGCTTGAATTGCAACAAAATGAGCCCCAAAATCGGCAAGAATTTGTGAAGCAGCTGCTATTTCCAAAACGATGGAATTACCCGGTGATAAATAATCTCGTCTACCAGAGTACATTTTTGACATTGCAGAAACAATATGTTCAACCTCAGAAGTTGGGTGATTGTGACCTTTGTGTTAAATTCGCACATTTCTTTTCAATCTGTGAAAGACTTGAAAGAAAAAAAACCGAACTAGCAAAAACAAAAACCCGCTGTCTTGCCATCATTTTGACACAGATGTATCCCTTGTTTCGCGAGAAAACATGCAAGGTAACTTGATCACGGCGCCCGCTGAATTCGATGTCTCTTACTTGTGCAGCCAAAAGTACAATAGAAAAATTGAACGTAGCAAAAATCTCCCAAAATGTTTTTTTGCTGATGGCAACTTTTTATAGTGTCGGTTCAACATTTAAGTTCTTTTCATATCGCAAATTTTGTTGCTGGTGGCAAAATATTTTATTCTTGATCAACACTTCTGAAAACTTCCTTCCGCTCTTCCTAAAAGCAGTGTATCAAGATTTATTTACTTTTGCATCAACATTTGCTTTGCACAAAGCGGGCTAACAAAATCTGTACCTTTCTTAGTTCGCATTTTTGAGCCTTAAAATATAATTGTTGGTCCTATGTTTCTGACGGCAAGTTGTACAGCTTGAGGTCACCCATCCAAATACTAACCCCGCCAGACAGGGCTTAACTTCAGGGAACTTTTGTCAAAGAAAGCTGTCAGAGGCTCATAGTACACGCTTAGACTTGTGGTGAAAAGAAGTTGTAAAGGAACTTGGAAAATGATCATCATGTTAGCCTCGAAGCCAATGTTTCTGGATTCCCTTTTCTCCAACCTTTCTGAGTTTAGTCTTTTACTAGTAACCACATGTCTTCTTCAGAGGGCTATTTAACTAAGACATCTACCATGGCACTATAATGATATACAGTACCAAAACAATATCGGGTACTATTAGAGCTACATATTACGCAAAGAAAGCTTGAATCTCCTGGAAGACAAAACGCCGCTCAGTTGAAAATTACACAGCGCTGTGTTACTGCACTACCACACGTACGCAATGCGTGCCTATATTTTTTATGAAGTGCACCATGCTTCACGGCCTTTTGCGTTCTGTTCTTGTCGTTACTGCACATTGATTGTTACATCAAGTTAGAACGTTGCCGAAGTTTGTTTGTTAATTTACATCGTATACTTTTTAGAAGTTCAGTGTTAGTATATTCGATATGCTGTTAAAAAGGGTTCGAGAGAATTTTAGTTGGCCTTCATAGCAAGCGTTCAAGTGTTTTTGTTTTTTAAGCAAGGAACGACGCTCGATGATTTGGCCATTCTCCTTCTTCGCGTTTTCTTAGTTCTGTGCAAAGTTCATGGAAACTGGAGTTCGGATTGAGTTTCACTAGAGTTATTCCGAGAACTATGTTTGTAATTTCTTCCACATACGACGTTTGTTTGATATTTCTTCAGGGACAAAGATAAATATTAAAATAATTTTTTTTTTAAATTGGGTTTGCTGAAGTGCGCGCCGCTTTACCACTCAGACATTTTGGTAAATCGAACCAAATATGATAGCAGATTTATTTTACAATGAACGAAAGTGACGTGCATGAAAACCATAACCACAAAAAAGATGTTAGTCGTAGATTTCAAATTTTCAAACGCAACCTTAAACATATTCAAACGTCGAGTCTAAAAAGTTGAAAAGGTTCTAAATTTGCTTGAACTCGTCATTTCCATATAAATATGCAAGACAAAATTTGAAGCCGCGGGTACTGCGTTAGCCAAGATTTTTAACAGAACTTATTTTATGCTTTAGTTTATTTTTTTATAGAACTGTGTAGTTTTGCCGTTCAATTTTTGTATTTTGAAGAAGCATACAAGCATGTCAACAGCGACTATCCCTACATCTTTACATTATTAACAACCTCGCACTTTCAGCTTTCACTCTTTTACCTTTCGTATGTAAATCATTTCATGTTCGTCAAGTGCAAGTGTCCTGAGACCTTCACTTTGTATATTAAATTTTATCCTTCAAAACATGCTCAAAATGCTCGATGACAATGCTTTATCAAAATGTTAAATGCGGAAATTTATGCGTAAAGATCAAGGTAAAGATTTGGATCAAGAATACCAGGAACTAAAGTATGTACTAAAATGCTGAAACTTCGCGCAAATAGGCTGTTCCAAGGTTTGGGTTTATGCCGTTTATCATCTGCTGAGTTTTGAAAAAGATTTCACCACAAGAGAAACCACCACAGGTTGAAGTGGGCGGAGATGATAAACAACGGAGTCTGATTTCAACTGAGGTTGTTCCAATCTTTGGAAATATCCGGTAAGAACCCAAAACTCGGAAGGTTGAGAAGTATTGAAACACTAAAATGGTTCATGGTTGAAATTTAACTGCTGCCTAAATCAATTTAAGTACGAAAGTTTGTCTTTCAGGTCCAGCTTGAAATAGATGAAACATTTCAGATCAGATATCCTACATGCCTGTGGTTGTCACGTTCGGGCCTGAACCCTATGCGGGAGATCTTCACGACCCCCTGTGAGACTGGACTTGTGAATAAAATTTTTGTAGTCAGGCGTTTTCGCGATGTAGTTGAAGTAACTGTTCCTGTTATCATCCAGTGAAGTCACTTGCAGTTCGAATATGACAGTAGCTGCTGTTATATCCCTATCCGCTCGTAACACTGCATATTCTAAATTTTCAAACACAGTCTTGGTACCTGCAATTCAACAAATATGTAAACTTTGAAAAAGCTTCTTCGACTGGGTTAAGGTCTGATGAATACACTGGGAGAAACAAGAGTTTGATTCCGATGTCATTAAGAAAATCTCTCAGTGCTCGTTCAATTATCCACCACAATAATGTCATCAACTTCCAACACAGGACGTTGTGTGGCAAAATCTTCTGCTTTTGAAGCTTCATCGAAAAATCTAAGAAATTCATAAAAATTGGAAGCTCCCTCTAACATGTTGGCACACACCGTCTAAACCAACCAGAAAGTTTAGTGTTCTGTTTGCGGTGGACAGATAGCGACGAAACATCCAAGTTGAAGTTGAAAGCCTCATTCGTCAAAAAAGTAGCAGGGTCTTTATCTGACAATTAATCAAAATAGAGCTGAGTGTACACCAAGTTATCAGTTATGAATCTCTCGGATGCGCATTTTCCTAATCTTTTATGGGAGTATTTTTGACAGCTTGGCAGTTTGGTCAGTTCGAACATCTCTGGAATTGCCGAAGTTGCCAAAACTCCGCAGTTTCCATGAACAGTCAAATTGTCCCGTAATTCTTTCAAAGACGGTGACCCTTTTGTTTGTATCATAGTCTCCAATAACATGGAGTCTTGAAAAGAACATTTTGAAGCAGTCCTGGTGTGGTTCAAAAGTTTTGGAGACGTACTCGCGGACTCTCTGAAATTGTTTAACGACTTACGATATTGTCTTCGCATCTAAGCGCAGTCTTCTTCCAACTTCTCTATACGAATGAAAGTTGTGCGAGTGGTTTCGTAAATCACTTGTCAGTTGTACACCTTGCTCGAAATTCCTATCTAGCTTATTTACTGTAAACGCCATGTCTTGCCGCCCAAACTCCAGATAAATCAGCTACGATCATTTGCGTAACTGGTGCAAAAAAGTTAAAAAAGTGGGCGGGTAAACTTTAAAGTTTGATTGTCAAAACTTTGAAATTTGAAAGGCCATTTGCAAAATGAGTAATTTCCTTCGAAAATAAATTGTAGTTTATTAATATTATAACAGTACAAATAATACCATTGTTACTTTTAGTGGTAATGTAGTTACTTTCCAGTTATACACTGCTCTATTTAATTGAAAATCTGAGAGAGAAATATTTATGAAACTTGTATATACAAGTTATATTGCCAAAGGAATTTTCTGTAGTCCTACTTGTGAAAGACCGAAAAGGGTTTAGCTCTGAGTAAATTGACCACTGAAAAGAAATTTGAAAGCTGACGTTTCGAGTGTTAGCCCTTCGTCAGTGCTTAACCCTAATCACTAAGCTGAGTATTTAACCCTAAACACCAAAAATTATCGTTCACATGCAATTAAGAATTATTATTGTCTTTGATAGCATCAGAGACATCAATCCATCATAATAACCTCAAAATGATTTCCAAATGTGATAAAATGGGCAGTGTTCTAAAAAAATAAAACCAGTTTTAAAAAAATTTAAATGGTTTGAAAAAAAAAAAAGAACTTTTCAAACCAGAAACAAAATTAAATCACAACATATATATTAGAAATTGCTAAAAGTAAAGTGGCCTTGGTAAAACGAAATTTTTAGGGTGTTCAAGTTTTCTGCAACTTTTTTAATGCCGCATCATTTTCATCTGTAACATTCTGAAACATTGACGCCGTTTTGGCACAATCAATCCATTCATTAAATTTTGCCATATAACTTTGTAATATATCGCCAATTAACGTACCAGATCTAAGTAGTGACTTCTCAAGATAATAGCTGGGTTCCAGACCGCAACGTGGTCTAGGGCCTGGTTGTCACGTGATTGACCATCACGTCCGTCCGTCCGTCCGTACAGACTCTAGGGAGGGGGATGGAAGACTAAGAAAGGGAAGGGAGGGGAGTCTCACGAATGCAGCTTTGAGGCGCGGATGGTCAAATTTTTTTTTTGCGGGAAACGTTTGCGCAACACGCGTTTATCCCACTGACCGTTTTACTATTAGAGACGAGCAACGGGATAAAGAGCAGGAAAGAGAAGGAGAGAAGAGGTGATGAAACTTGAGAAATTTAAGCGAAGAAAGCCTCGACAGAAGCCGAGGAAGAAGAAGAAGAGAAATAGAGCGAGAGACAAAACACTTATTTAGAACGGGTGGCTTTAGGGTATGTTTTCTTTCTTAATGCATTTCTTAAGGCCTGAAATTTCGCGTTGACAGAGATTCTGGTATATTTAAACAATCACACACCACGTCGCCATTCAAGCTTATAGCAGACATGTTGTGAAAGACATTACTGTGGCACCGCGGAAATACGATTTTGTGACGTCACAGTAACTGGCAAGTGGTCATCACCATCAGGCTGTCGAGTTCTGAAGTGTGTTTTTGGAGTTCTATAAAAGATCGGTATTTTGCATGATAGTAAGGTGAGAAATATTATTGATGCTGCTCGATTTTTGTGAGTTTGATTCCCTGAAACTGGTTTTTAATACTTAAACCACGTCCGTAACGTATAGCGGTACAAGGTAGTCATTTTGAGTGGAGTAGTGTTCAATTTGCTGACTCGAGCTGACAAAGCTCCAAGCGCCCTCTCCCTCATAGTAAAAACAAAGATGGGTATCCAGGCGAAGCAGAGAATTGGTTATATATGAAGCTTTTCGCAAGGAGTTTTGAGACTGGTTGGATTCAACGTGTAACTGGCATGAAGTGACGAAGGTAAGTCGGTCATTTTTCACACTAACTTCGTGTTGACATGTCGCTTGTTCGGCTCGCATTGTTCACTTATTTATTTATTTATTTATTTATTTATTTATTTATTTATTACACATTCACTTCACTAAATTACAAGCAGATAACACAAACAGCGGTGATAAACATTGTATTTATAAAAATGTGTTGGAATACAATGTTAATACTTAATTGATTAATTAATCGCTACAGCCACAGAAAAGCCGCCTGGTCTTTGACTTGGCTCACAACATTTTTTATAAACAAAATTGGGTTGCCTCGGACTTGCGAGTATTAACCTTCACGAAAAGGACAATTTAACATCGAGTGCAACTTCAGTTTGGTTCTGGCAAAATATATTATGAAATGAGAACTCTCCAAAAGGCGAGCCGAGTTTGAATGCTAAGATTACAGTATTACTTTAACTTTAACATTTTAACTTTTTTCGCTGTCGGCAAGACTCATGGCGAAAACCATTTAAAAGTTGCCGGTATTTTCTGTTTTCGTTAAGGTGTGCCGCTGACCAGAAAATTTCTGCAGCGCGCCCCCAAAAACGTATTTCCGCGGTGCCCATTACTGTGCATGTAATTTCAGTTTCTTGTTGTTGATAGTGTTGATTAAAATTGTCGGTTATTTTTTGCAAGGGCTTGTTTGTTTTCTGATGTCAGCTCAGAGGTGCTTGATCACTGTAAACTGTATACACTAATGACGATTAATTTTGTACTTTATGAAATTCCTCATACTGAATTGAAGCACATGCCTGGCATGGCAATCCGTCTTTTTTCATGCCGGACATGAGATCCAAGCTCAACCCCAGTCCCCTTCTTAAAAGTGACCCGCGTGGTTACGAGAGGCTCCTTCTGGGTGAGGGGCTGAGGTCTCCGTGTCTCATGCATGACGCCGTTTTTTTCATGCTATCGGTGTTCTTTTTTTACATTGCGTTTCGATTTTCACCGGGCATGAAGAAATAAACTTCATGTCAACCCCCTTGTTTTTAAAAATGTTAGTCCAAATTTTTGTTTCCAAGCCGTTAGAGGCATAATTATTTCCATATACATATCTATATTGCTTTCTGAGGCTGGAAACGGGACCTCCTCTTTTAGGCTTGGCTAAATCTCTATATTACTGGCAAGCCTCGATAAGGAAAATACAATGAGCCAGGTGTGGATTTGATGTGCCCATCAAAGTTCAGAGAATTCAGTTGTTAAAAAATGGTCTTTGACAAGGTGGCATAAAAAATGATGTCACACAAAATATATTTGGTTCTATAGTCTCTTCCAATGTCTGCCTCAGCATGGATTGACGTCAGAAATTGCTGGTTTCATGACCTGATCCAATAATTCTCTCACTTGCTACATAAAATGTTCTTTATTCATGGGTGTTGGCGATCTGCACTTAGCTAAACGTCGATCAAAATGCTCTGTGTTATATTGTAACAGCTAGTTGTGGATTTGGTGCGCAAAGGAAGTTCAGAAAAGCTTGTTGGCGATAATCGTCGTTAATCTTCATAGCAAGTTTGTTTTTCCGGGGACCCGTCTTTCGAGCGAAATTTAAAATTGTTACAAATTGAAGCAATGTAGTCTAAAATACTATTGCCAATCATGGTTAAATTTTCGCGATTTCACAAGTATGGTAGTGATACCTAAAGAACTTAAAATCTGAGCATTCTTTTACTGATAAGATGGCTGTGTACTACCAATATGAAAAAAAAAAGCTTCTTGTAACTCGGTGAATGTCACACGTCTAGTGCTTGTCCTAGGAAGTGCTGCAATAGCGGCAGTTACAGCATGGTGAAGAACGAAGATAATAAACGTAGAAAGAACCGCAGTTCCTGACTTGAATGGTAGTCGAATACGAGCAGCAGCTATAATAGTGGAAACATACCGTCCTGCTTACTCGACCGTCAGCGACACTGGGATGCCCTCCACTCAGCCATCCCGTTCCTCTAGTATTACAGCGATACCTTGGTGGACATGAAGTTGGCATTCGTGTACCTGCTGCCCCTTGAAATCGAAACCAGGCCCGGCCAATTCCGTTGTCACAGTATTGGGTGTAATAATAATAATTTATCTTTCTGTCATAACTGCTCAAAGTGCTGTAAGTCCGGCATTCTGAGAAAGAAACAGAAAATTATGTTTGATGCACGGTGGCCACGGATATACCGAAAGTCAGAATAAATTGGACAAATTTCGTTGGTCGGTCTCTGTGTATTACCTTTTTACTTTTCGTGTAAGACATACTAGGAAAACAATTGATTTGGATTGACAACAGAGCATGTGATTTGATCCAAAACAGTAAAATTGAATATGAATATTTTATTAGTTTATAACTCACGCAGAGCCATGCAGAGCGGCCTCTCAATAGCGCCAAATTTACATACGAATGGACGTAAGTGAAAGTTTTCGGAGCGAAATCATAACGTACTTTAACCTGAGAAGCATTGCTTCCTCCAGTACCGTTTAGAAGCATGAGATGTCGTTTGAGAGCGAATTCGAACAAGAGAACTGAGCCACCAAAGCAAAGCTTTTACAGCGAAAACAAGCCACCAGCATTAGAACCTTAAAGTGAATTTGGGACAAAACATTTTTCTCAGTTTCTTTTTCCACAAACGTTATTTGACTTTTTCGCTCAATTTGATAACAACGGATAAAATTTTTGTATGACCTAAAGCTGCATTCGCCTTACCGCCTCGGGCATTGCAAATTGCTTTTTTTTTTTCAAAACAATTTGATCATACTAAGTTTTCACAATTTGGATGATTTCTGGAGTCTTAAAAAATACGAAAAGGCACAATGGGATGGCAAGGTGCTTGTAAATATGAATTTCTCTTTAAAATCACCGTCACGTAGCTTATTGTTAGAGCTAAGGGTGGTTGGTACTTTGAGCACTGGACTTATCAGTGTCCATTGTTTTGCCACGCTAGTGCCAAGTTATTACCTGAAGCAGGATAAATACAAATCCGTCCATCTCCAGTGTAAGGACTCACACACGAGCAGTGGTAGGATCCAACAGTATTCGTACATGTAGCCCCTGAACTGCTGCAGTTATGTAGACCACTAGTACACTCATTGATATCTGTAGAGATAGTGTCACCCAAAAGTGTCGTAGTTAATATGAAATATAGCGGGCTTGGGGTATTTGATTGAATCTTATTGGGGGATTGTAGATGGCAGCTTTCTAATCAAATTAGAGTGAACACTGAAAACCTTTACCTAATTTATGAACATTTTCTCATGTCCTCTCAGTGCTTCTTGAGTGAATCGTTTGCATGGTCCAAGTTGTATGTGAGTGTAACTTACCCGAACATGTTTTTCCATCGCCCGAAAAGCCGCTATTGCATGTGCACAAGTATGATCCTTTAGTATTACTACAAACGGCATTGACATCACAGCCGTGAGTATTAGTGGAGCACTCGTCGATCTCTACAGAAAAAAGCATAGGGAATGAATGTGCTAGCCAAACAAACCAACACTCGCCCTTGTCACACGGCGGCCATATTGTCCCGGGAGACCAAAAAAGCTTTGTTTTACCACTCTAAGCGTCCCCTCCATGGTTTCCACTCCGAGGCTTGGCGTGGTAGAACAAAGCTCTTTTGGTCTCCCGGGACAATATGGCCGCCGTGTGACAAGGGCGAATGAAGATGGCATACGTTATTTGAAGAACCTTCCTCACCCACTTTACATTTCGCGCCCACACTACTTCAGTCGCCATTTTCGGGGGCCCCGAAACTCTGAATTCTATGACTGTGTAAAGTAATCTGTTTCCATCGGACATCAAATGGGCTGTATAATTCTGTTTTCCATTGGAAAATAAGCTATTTTTATTAGCATTTGAGTTTCTAATATTATTTACGTATCACTTGAACCGTCTGCTCTTGGAATGGCATCGAAGAGTACTGAAATTGGGAATTCCTCGATTAACTGCTGGAACGATCAGAATTAATGTATTATCATTTCTGGAAAATGAAGAAATAACTTCTTGGACTACATTGTAAGGAGTCACGAACAGCAAACCCACCTTCGGGTCGATAATTCTGTTCAAATATTGTTGTGTGTGTCTTCCGCTCAGGCTGCAGGCACTGAACAAAGAGGCAAGGCAAGCCTTCGGCCTTTGAATACTGATCTCCATCACAATCAGTAAAATGCCTTTATCCATTGCTGTTCATTTAATTTTCTCGCTGATAATAAAACTGCGTCTAATTTGTGGAAGCAAGCTTGTGTGTGACATTTTTATTCTTGGTCTGGAAAAGTTGAAAACTTACAGAAGCCTATAGAGGTCAAAAGGTCAGCTTGTGTTTATTTACAGGAAGAGGAAATTGTTGTGGGATTCAACACCCGTTAAGTTCAAGACTAAGTACACTTGATAAAGAAGACATTCTAGGAACGTAGAAAAAGAGTATTTCATCGAATGCTACAACTGTGTAATGCACGCGCCACACTGAAACTGTCTTTGGTTTACTTTATACTCGCTTATCGCTAATCGCTTGCATAAAGCTTATTTAACAAGTACCGCGCTAGCAGTGAATTAATCTAGCCTTGTTGTCTCCATTACGAACTGCTTAGCTATGAAATAAATATGAGTTGCTAACTTATGAATTAAGGTCCGGTTAAAAGTTCAAGCGACCAAGTACCATGCATAGAAACTGTATTTCCCTCTTGAATTCATTGCAGACGTAGCTCCACGCTTCATAGAACAGCGCTCGAAATGAAGATATTCTGCTGTTTTTCTGTTCGAAATACATTTCACAGGATAATCCTTCTGGAGGATCCTGGGAGTGCTTTTTTTATCTCCCTGAAAAAAAACTGCTCTAATTTTTCTCTCGAGTGCAAAAATAACTCAACGATACTTGCCCATATATGGAAGTAGACGTTCAAATTTCCAGGACAACAACAACAACAAAGGCGCGCAATGTGAAGTGTGTGAGTAAGGTTCCGGGAAAGGAAAACACAGTAGTCTTACAAGTGTCATACATATTTTCGGTCCCCTGATTGCAAACTGATAAGGACACTGGCTTTGCAAGATTGTTCAAAACCTCCGTAAGCGCACCTTACTTAACGAAAATACTCCTATCCGGAGGATACCTAAACTTAGAGCCAGGATTCGAGCTAGGATCCGAGCCAGGATTCCAGCCAGGATTCGAGATAAGAAGAGCTTTCTCCGCTATTTCTTCTCAAATCGCTCGGTTAGGTTAGGTCTCAAATCGGTTAGGTTAGGTCTATTTGCGTTGGTTCTTGTCTAGTTAGGTCTAGTTAGGGTTAGGGTAGGTCTCAGTTAGGTAAGGTTAGGTCTCAGTTAGGTTTCGAATCCTGGATCGGATCCTAGCTCGGATCCTGGCTCGAATCCTGGCTCGAATCCTGGCTTTATTCTTAGTTGATCTCTCCTATCCGGCTTGACAAATGGCAGCCAGTAGTTTAGTTGGATGCTGAGACTATTCGTTTTTCGTGCTGTCGCTTATTTTTTAACCTTATTGAAGAAAAGGCAAGCAAGTCCGGACAGCTTACATCCTGACCGGCTCCGCTTTTACTTGTTTACGGTCAAGTTGAAGTTTACAAGAGATTGGCATTTCGAAAATTGTCGCGAAGAGCATCAACTCCTTGCCAACCTTAACACGATTTGAACAGATGAGCATTAGAAATACTTTCCGTCACAACTATTCTCGTTCTTCGTACTAGAAAAGCGCTCGTTCGTACTAGAAAATCGCACATTTTTTAAGGTATTTGTAGTAAAAAACTGTTAACTTTTTGTTCAACGTTCACGCGGGTACGGCCGACGAATTTTTCAGAAAGCCATTTTTTTGTTGTTTGTCTTTTGTTATTGCCAATGAGATGTTTTCAATAGAGACCTTTAGCATCAGGTTTTTCGCGGGAAACCGCAAACGGCAAACTGCGGTTTGCGGTTAGCCGTTTGCAGTTTCAGGTTTCCTGGCTTTCGAACTTTAGCAAGGAGTTCGGTGCCGCCATGTTGTTTTTTTGTCAAGTGGAAGTGTATCACTTTGACCACCCAAAAAATATAAATACTTCATTCACTCCAGTTCAAAAATCTAACTAACACATAGAAGGTGGATATAGAAAGCTACGTCGTGCTTTTAAACGTGAGGCTGAACAATTTTTAGTGGCAAAAAACCTTGTTATTAGTTACTTACCGGTAGAGACCTTCTCCGCGGTTAAAACGTGAACTGCAAACCGCAAACGCGACGGCAAGACCTTGGTCACGTGATATTTTGCGGTTTGCGGTTTGCGGTTTTCCATGAAAAACCTGATGCTAAAGGTCCATGATCCGACTCAATAGTAATACCATTGACAACTTGTAGTCAAGGTTCGTAGTTTGCAATAATTATAATTGACCGAAGTCAAGAATAAGACGACTTAAACCATCCTCAAAAATGAGTTTAAGCCCTTTAGAATGCTATTAGTCCATTCCCCCTTTTTTTCTCGTTTGGCGTCGAATGTGTTTCCTGATATTGGGTCGGTCGGTCGGTCGGATTGAAAAAGTCTCGGAATAGGAGACTTGGTACCCCAGCATCATTGATGTGGAGCCTGGAAACAACAAGACATTAACCCAAAATCAATATGGCGGAAAGTTAGCTGATGTTATTGCAGAATTAAGATAACGTGTTTTTCTCTATGCTGTTACTATGCTCATTTTTTCCGATTAAAAGAATTATTTAAAGTGAAAAATGGTTTAACTACATCGTTACTTATTATGTTTATTTCCAGTTCAGAAAATCATTTTACAATTAAGAAAATTGCGGACACAGCCTATGCAATTATCTACGTAACATTCGGTCTAACAATAGTATAAGCAGCTCTTTACAGTCTCACAGTTTTGTGAAATGACCCATTTCTGACACTTTCTTAAAATATTTAATCCTTCTGTAAGTCCTACATCTGTTAGTTTTCTAATCAAGTTCGTGTGATATCCAGATAAAAAATCGAATACTACATTCACTTGCGTTACCTTATGGCCAGGGTTCATTCTTTTGAGACTAGATCTTAAGTCCATATATTTCTCTGTTTTCTTTTGATCTCTGTCATGGATTTCTCCAACGTTGCAGACTGTTCCTTCAAATATAATGAATTGCTTGCCTTTCTTATCGAGCACAACGATGTCAGGTTTGTTTGCGCCGTCTTTCGGTGGAATGTCTTGATGGATTGGTATATTCCAGAATACTTTAGCATTTTCATTTTCTACACTGCTCTTTGGAGGGGGGGATTTTTTATGCAAAGGTGTTGCTTCGTCAGTATCATCAGAGAGTTCAAACTTCTGAAGTATCGCATGATATACAGGTCTTAGCATGCGGTCATGCCTTGATGTGTAAAGTGATTGGGCTAGAGCGGAGCATTTGCACATGATATGAGCAACGTTCTCATCAAAAGAATGACAGAACTTTATAGACATTTGTTTGTAATAGTTGTTGGAGGATGCCTGTGTGCACGCTGTAAACGACAGAAGGAACGCTTTTCCAGACTTTTGAAATGTCGCACCATCTGTTGTCGAGGTCTTCATTTTTCCACTGTTTCACTGTGAAATGTCCTACCTTCGTGCTCGTACTTCCGCACTACTTCTTTCTTTATGATGGATTTGATACTCCTTGGTTGGCAGTTATTCGCTTCTAGGACTGTGCTGCTAGATATTACAGTTGTTTTCTTGTATTCAATGTTGAAAGGTATATCCAGGCCGAGTTGCGTAACAAACGTTCTTGCGTCTTTGATGATAGACCTAAGGGACTTCTCTTTTTTGGCATCTTGATAGGTTCTAACTAGCTCTACGTGTGGGTCGGTACTGCATGTAACATAATAGGCTAGCTTGATCTTTGTGGTTTTATACAGAGTTTCAATTTTAGTTAGGCCCTTTGCCTCCTTTAGAGGTTGGGAGAAAAAGAGGGGCAGTGATTCTTGTCTGTGTTTGCAGCCGTTGTCATCGATAACTTGACGAGTTCGTCTGTCAATTTCATTTAACCTGTCAATGGGCCAGTCTGGAGTCCACATGTGATGCAGTAAAACAGGTAGTGCAAATGTTTGAGTGGCTTTGACTTTCCGTGGTATGGATAGAGGAGAGGACCAAATCAACGAAACTTGCTGATTTCTGAACTTGTTTCTCAAGTTGAGTAACAGTCTCAAACTTGCCAAGCTATTTATAATAATCGTCATCTCCAAGTACGGGAATTTTCTCATTGTCGGTGAGCGGTAAGTCATCTCTGCTCTCCAGTTTACCTCTTTTTAGATGAATAGTAGCGCATTTGTTGATTCCCCAGGCTAGACCAATATCATTAAACATCTGACGTAATTTGTTTGTGATTGTGGCTGCCTTTACTTCCCTCTTGTGATAACATTTGAGATGGTCGACGAACAAACAATTCGTGATCTTGCTTTTTATCTCATGCGTCAGTGTGTACCCTTCTGTTGTATGTAAGTACCAGGCAATAGGGTTTAGACATAGCGTAACAGTTTAACGCAAAAAGAGTCACCTTGTAGGATACCTCGTTGGATGTTGATTGGACCAATAGATTCTTTACCATTAGATGCAGGGGTAAACAGAGTAATTGTCCAATGGCATGTTTGAATAACATTCTTTACAAACACGATTAATCTCATTAATGCCATGGTCTTCAAGGGTTGTAATTAGCCACTTATGTGAGACGCTATCAAAAGCTTTCTTGACATCGATCCACACGCAAGAAATGTTCTTCTTATTCTTTGTAGCGTCGTCTAAAATTGTCTTGTCGATAAGTAAATTATCTACGCACCCCATTGTCCCTTTCACACCTCCTCTTTGGTCAATCTGCATTAATTGATGCTTTAATTCGTGGCTTTCGAGTTCTTTGTTGATGATAGATGTAGTCAGCTTGTACATTGTATTAAGACAAGTAATTAATTATTATTATTATTATTATTATTATTATTATTATTATTATAGCAGTTAAAACGTCTGTATGCTATATACATTTAAGTAGCATCACGAGGCGCTGCCGCAGCGTAACCCGTGGGCTATAAGGTGAATAAAGCTAAACAAATTACAAAGAAGAGACCTGGTAAAACGTTATAAAATAGTCTTTATCAAGTAAAAGGGCCCTGTTGGCGACTGAGACTTCTCGCGTGATCACGTTGCGACATTAAACGTGCGAGTGATATTTAGAGTTCCTGACAGGCACGCCTTTTGCATCTTTCTGAGCACATCTTTAGCTCTGTTGCCCACCAGCTTCTGTAAAGTAGCATCTAAGTCCTTAAACCATTCCCCCAAAACGTCTATGATGATATTGTACTTGGCGATATCATATCCTGGGTACCTCTGCTTCATCTCCCGTCTGAGTGGCGCATACTTCATGGTCTTCTCGGAAGTTTTCTTGTCACAGTTGCTCACCTAAGGGCAGTTCATCTCCAGCGTTATTACTTGCTTGTGTTGGTTTTTGACAATCCTGGCGTCTACTCTATTCGCCCTCAGTTCTTGAAACTACCCATAGACCGGAACATCCCAGTACGCCTGGCCTCCTGGATGTTCCTGTCTGTGCGGAATTATTATTATTATTATTTTTTATTATTATTATTATTATTATTATTATTATTATTATTATTATTATTATTATTATTATTATTATTGAAAATGCCAAACATTTGGGTCGGTCGTACGACGCTTAACGAAGATAAAAAAGAGGATGGCCTAAGGAGTAGAAAGGATGCCGTAAGAGCTCCATGGGCATTAACGCCTATCATGCCCCGGCACGCGCGTAGTTTTAGAGGTTTGATCCATTGGGGAATCACGAGGGTAATAAAAGGCGACGGCGTAAACAGTATTACATCCCAAGCCCCACTGCGAGGACAGATTCTCCACTAGTTTACGTTACTTTAATCGTTGATTTATTTGGTACGTAAAAGTTAAACCAAGCTAAAAAAATGTACCTTTGAAACAAGTGAAATTGTAGCAGCTGTCACATGACACGTCATTCCAAGTGTAACCATGTTTAACACCAAGAGTGTGCACACAGTCTTCGTTTCTCCAATTGTTTGGTTGCCTTGGCGCCCAGAACCTGAAATTACTCAATTCATGGTTGGTCCAAACAAATGATCCCTCCACACTTCGGTCATTCAGACCAATCCAGCTGCGCTTGCCGTTATTGCGATGCTGAACGTAGACATTTTCTTCGTGGTTGTGAATAGTCACCAGACTTGAACTCATTGCTGAACAGTTTAATTCAGCACTCAGCCATGAAGAACATGCTCGGCTTGAGAAGTAGCAGTAACCATTAAAATAACCCCATCCAGATGGGCAGATATCTGAGTCAAAACAAAAAAAAGAACGCCAACTCGGGACAGGTAGTAAATTCAGTATCACTATGATCAACAACAGCGAGAACAATAAACATGGAGGCGATAGTACTGGTGGTTATGATGATGATGGTGATGATAATAATTATCCCTGTTTTAGAAAACACTGGAGCATAAATTAAAAACATCATAGGGCACTATTATCAGCCGGGTCTGCCGGGAAAAGTTGAAGAACAGGTTGAGAATTTCTGGGAAATGACTTGGAGAACGCCGTGGTTAAAGAACCACAATATCACTCAAATCCGACATAATATAACAATTTTTTTTTTTTTTAAATCATGGAACGGTAAATCACCAGGCTTTCACAAAATAAAAAACTTCTGGCCTAAATATTTTAGACTTTCTGTCCTACATGCTGAATTGACCGCCGCTGTTATACCGGGGTGTAACAGAACACTAGGAATGCTTCACACCACAACTTCTCAACCAGCATTACTAACTATGAGGCAGAAGCAACGATGACTGAACATTAATTTCTTTGCATTACCTCTTTCAAGCTTACCTGACACAACAGCGTATGATATAGAAAGCGGGTCATATCTTGATACGTACAATTCTTTTAGACATATTCGCGCTCTGGTCGTGTTAATGTACTGCAATCATAAGGAAAACAGTAAATGTCAACAGAATACATCAATGAAATGGTTTGTAATGTGGCATGAAGCTAATTTTAGCTGAAAAGCCCGCGACCGGTTCAGTTTTCCAGTGTGCTTACATTAACATCATCATTCTAATCATCATCATCGTCACCAACAACTATAAGATACGAGCTGTCCGAATAATACGGAAGGATTCCAGCAGTGTATTGTGAAGTTTATTTATGTGGAGTTGTTTGTCACAGCATTTTTGCCTTTTCATGCCACGTCTTAATGTATCTCTCTGTTGACTTTTATCATTTACTCTTTCTTTCCATCGTCCCGCTTTCTTCTCAAAATCTGAAATCAGCAGTGACTGTGAACAAAAGGCAATTTTTTTTCTTTCTTTTTTTTTTAAACAAGAAATAATTTTCAAGGCAGTATTATATTTGTTTCTGCTGTAGTCCTACCTCCACCCAAGCTGTAATGGAATTATGCACCGGATCCCTATTCCCACCACTAGATGAGTGATTAGCAGACACGAAAACATTCGGAGGACTGTTGTAGACTTTATCGAAGTGGATATCCTAGAAAAAGCAGAGGAAACCTGTCAGTCACAATAGACAAATAACGGAATAAAACTGTGTATAATTTACCTAAGTGATGTCATTGTTATACCACTTATTGCAAGGATTTGGAGATTTATCACGCAAGGAAAAAAAAATTATCTAACCCTGCAGAAGGCGTTGTTGAAATCCACCGGAGGAGGCTGAGACGCTGTAAAGTAGAAAGAACCGAGTTCAGAAAAGAGAGGTCTCTGAAGCGACGAGAATGCCAACCAGTTCTACAAAAAAGGAAAGAGATACAAAGTCCAAGGTGAAAACACATAGCAATGAAAAGTGATTTAAGAAAAGACAACAACAGCAA
>NC_090891.1:49788609-49803609 GCF_036669925.1 Montipora capricornis
TAATTTCCCGTTGAGCGAATGTAGAATTTGAATTCGGCCAAAATTCCATACATTCTATGTACCTTAAGCCGCATTTGCCCCCCAACCAAGATGGGGCCAGAAACAGTGAAAAGGTCTATCGAGAATTTTTCTGCGAGGACTCTCTGCCTATGAAATGATAAACGCAGGAACAGAAAAAGAAGGGAAGTGTTAAAGCTGAGAACTTGTGTGTCTATTACTTCTGTTTCCTGTTTTTTGTTGTTTTGATTTACTTCTTTCTCTTACCTCCAACAATCACGTAATCGATTCCAATGAGATCCTTTTTTTTGCCTTCGCTGTTATGATTTTTAACACATATCTCGGTCTCTCTTTTTGTGGTGTACTAAAGTAAGAAGGATTACGTGTTAAGAATCATGACCAAAAAATATTTCTTCCCAATAAGATATTAATCTCAATGATTTCCTTCAGGAGTTCAGGGGACCTTTCTAGTCAAATTTGTATTTATTGGCAAGGACGGACTTGCAACAAAATATTGTCCAGCATTAACTTTTCCTCAATCTTTGAAGAATCTTTTTTCTTCGCTGTGGCCAGTAATCAGTGTTTTTAAACCAGTCATGACAAATCACGGATAGGAGTTCCAAGGGCGCGCCAGCTGGATCCCTTTGCTGGAAAAGAAAGCAATTTGATCGTTCAAGGGACCTAGGATCGGCTGCAGAGGGAGCGCCTGTTACATAAATAGGATATAAACGATTCATAGTTGTCTCTTTTATTAGTTTTTAGCGAATGGAGGTGGCTTCTTCGCCGGAAAGTTTCTTCCCCCATACCCTTCACCTATCTGACGGTGTGTGCATCATTGCAGGCTTGCTCACCCTAATCCAAGTGGTTACTGCCGTACATTCTGCAGATAAATTGGAACTCGACTTCACATCACTGGGTCTGCGTTTTGGTGTTATTACTACCACAGGTGGGGCGAAAAATGGAGTCATAAAGTTGACTTTCTGTGAAAATAACCACATTGTTTATCAAGGGAAGTTTTTTACGAATGCAACCAGGACTGAACCTTTTACATTACGATGAAAATTGAGGGCAATGCTAGGCTGTGATTTTAGAATGCTGCAGAAAATGGAGGAAACTTCAATAAAGCCAACTATAACTTAGAAATGCAAGCCGCATTTAAGAAACACAAACTAAACGTTAGCGATCTTTCCCCCACCCCCGAAAAAAACCTCTATACGAAAAATGGTCTACCGTGGCATTCTGTTCCGGGACCTCAGGTATTTTCGAAGATTGCGACATATACAAAAAAATTACTTAAGGTTTCGAAAATGTGCGCTATCGCATGAACTGTATGAAATATAAAGGACGAAACGTTCTTTATGAGCAATTAACTGGTATGAAATATTCAGAGCTTTCTACGGTGCTTTTAAAGGGACATCTATTTCTTCTCTCCTTTTTCGTAAGAGACAAGTGTCTCTTCTCTCTTTTTTAATCTTGATTTTGTGCGCCGCTCCATTTTTTTCTGCCGCTCACTTTAATTTTTTTATTTGCGCCTCACTTTTTATAAACAGCCGTAAAAAAAATAATGAGCAGCGGGAAAAAACGGGTGTCTTGAAAACAAAGACCCATAAGACCCTAAGACTCGTAAACGAAGAAAGTAACCCAAAAACCCTCAATCTGGCTAACACTAGGCCTAAAAACGAACTTTAAGGCCTAGTTAGTCATAGGGTTCGCCAAATTGAGGGTTTTGGGTTTGGGTTTGAGTTAGGGTTATGCAGGGTTAGGGTTACAAGAAACACCTATTTTCCCCGCTGTTCATCATTTTTTTACGGCTGTTTAAAAAAGTGAGCGACAAATAAAAAAATTAAAATGAGCGCCAGGAAAAAAAGTGAGCGGCGGAAAAGAAATTGAGAGGTAGAAAAAAAGTGAGCGGCGGACGAAAAGGGAGCAGAGACACTTGTCTCTTACGAAAAAGGGAAAAAGAAGTAGATGTCCCTTTAAAAGCACCGTAGCTTTCATGATAGTCTTTTGCTTTTGCGTTTAAAAAATAGCAACAAGGCACATTTCTCTCCAATAAATTTCCGAAATTTAGGGTATTCTGGAAATAACTAGCAGCAAAAAACGTAAAAGTGAACCTGCTTTATTTCTTTATGGTAAAACTTAAAGCTTCAAATTCGTGGGGTCCTATACGTAAGGAAACTGTACATTACAAACATAACAGCTGTGACAAATACTAAATAAGCAAAAAATCAGTAGGCGATAGACAAAGCAGCCTCCTTGCTCTCTTATTCGTTACCTTGCAAAAAGTGAAGTTATTTTGCTGAGATGGGGAGCTGCTATTTGGAAACGCCAAACTGCCGGTCAAGGAAACATAAACGCCAACCAGTTCTAGACGCAAAAGATTCAAAAAATTGTTAGAGCAATTATCAACCCTTCTATCCTTGATATGGCCCCAATTCGCGGAAAAAATCGTCTGGCATTACACAGATTAATACGTGTAAGTTACCCTCTTGGGAGGCAAAGGGTTAATAGGAACATAGTTTTGTGAATAGTCCTCGATGATGTTACCTGCCCTTTTACCTGACCCGGCCTCCATTGACAAATGAAATTGTCTGGCCTTAGGCCTAAGCCTGTAAAAGGTCCTTTTGGGAGGCAATGATTAATTAAAGCAAATATAGCGCAACAACTTTTCTTCAAACCTTTCCCAACAAGTTTGAAAATAATGACTTAAGCTCTGCTAAAAACTTTCCCGTTAGGAGTTCGCTGAGATCGTGAACTGGCTAATTTTGTTTTTCATTTGTTTGTTGATATTCACCCCAAGTTTTCGTTCACATAACTACGCTTCTCGCATCCATTTGCTGTCACAAGTAAAATGGTCCCCTTGTTACTCCTATAGCGAAGGTTACTTCACGTGTGCTCAGGCAGCCAATCTAAATACATTTTTTCACTGCATTTTTGTGGTGTTTTGTGACAGCCAAACCTACTGGTGCATTTCTTAGGGACTTTAAAAGATAGACGATCGGTTGCTCTGTGTGAATTTGAAGAATCTTTTAGCGCAAGAAAATGCTACACAATTCACCATAAGAAGTAAAAGGGCAAATGGGCAGTTCACACAAATGACCATTAATTTTGTTTTGAGGAATAAAACTGAGAATGACGGCGGAATTCATCTCAAGTAGCTCACAAATCCAGTTAAACATTGCCGGAAGCCGATGATGAGGGTGGTGTATCATGTTTGCCACATATTTCGTAGCTACAAAAATTTCAATGCCAAGACTTTCAGTCAGGATTTATTTCTAGCGCCGTGGTATGTTAGATTATTCGGTGATGTAGAATGGTCAGTTGTATTTCTGGAACACATTAATGACAAAAGCTATTGATCAACACGCGCCAATTAAATCAATGCGAGTGAGAGACCATGATGTCCCGAAAATGACAACAAAATGGAAGAATGCCATACGAACGAAACGAAAGGCTGAGGCAATTTATCGGTAAAAACAAAACTTCGGAGAACTACGAGTATGAACGGAAATGCAGAAATGAAGCTACGAAGCAAAGAAGATTAGCAATTGTGTAGTATTGGAGGACTAAAAAGAAACCTTAGGGATTTCTTCAGAACTTTCGAGCCACTACTCAGTGAAATAATAATTAGGACGGATCTTATTATTGTATCAAACAACAATGGAGATCCTAGATAATGGATCATAGTAAAGTTTCGGAGATATTCGCTGAGATATTTTGGGGCCCAGACTCTGGAGCAAGCTATCGAGTAAAGACAGATTGCTAGATTGGCTGCCAATCTCTAGCATTTTAAGACAAGGATACGTAGACGTGATCGAAGTGACCTCATAGACAGATGCAGTGGTTGCTATTCATGTAATTCATGATTTTATTAATTTTAATTGTAGCCATTTGTATTCTTCTAATGGTATAAATTATTTGTATTTTGTATTCTATTTCTCGAAAAAACATGCCAGACAATTTATACATAACCAATAAATCGCGAGAAAAGATTCTTTTTTCATCTTCACCAGCCCCAAATTATATCAGGTAAACTGAAAAAGTACTATTTTGTTACCTTAACAGAATATTTGTTTGTTTGTTTTTTTGGTGTAAAAGACTACTAATTGATCATAATGTATCACTGGATTAACTTCTGGTCAAACGTTACCATCTTAACATAAAAGCCTCTCTGGTGACTTCTTAACAATTTAAAACAGAATCCGCATACCAAGATTCAGCCCCGTAACTCTAGCCGTTCGAGCTGGGCATACCTATGGCAAAACGGAGCGGATCTTTTCTAAGGTAAGTGGTGAGGTCCGCTACGCACCTAACCAGTTCGCCTAAATCCTCAGGTAGGCTGAGATGGACTGTGGGTGACATCGGAGACTAGATTCCCCTCAAAGGCCGGAAAGACCAGGTTTGAGCAATTTTTCGACCCTTCAGCAACTTTTAGGTAGTCTTAGTGATTTTTTCGAGCCACAAATGAATTTTCACATTTTCAGAGGATATACAGTACAACCTTAGCCGATAATAAAAAGCCTTCTGACAAATTAAAGGCGCTTGGCTTTGTTTTTGACTCCGTATTCTGTGCGCATACAACCTTTCACAATTTCCAGCGCCGTGGTCGCTTAGATCTGGATCCGCCATTTTGTTTCCCTCGATCGTTTAGCTTAATATTCATGATGACACTGGAAGAGAGACAGCTAGTTCTAGTTCTGAAAACGAAGAATTTCAATTGCAGTAAAGCGAATGCTGGAGCAAGTTTTAGCGTTCCAACAACGGCTCGTTAGCGAAATATTCACACCAATTAAGGCAGTGATATTTACTTTCTTTTGAAATTCAGGTTTAAAAAGATATATTAGGAACTTAACAGCAAGTTGCTTAAAGCTTTTATATGAATAAAGTGGAGTATGCTGATAAGCAACTCCTTGAACTTATGGAACGACTTTTTATATTACTGGGCCATACTGCCTCCTAAATTGCATTGAAAAAAAATTCAAATTCTTTGAAAACAGCGATGCAAATTAATTTGCAATAGCTGAATGATGATCTTTACTTGTTAGAGGCTTAAAGTGTTCAGTTTTTCTGTCATGTAATCTTCGTTTGTTAGGGTTAGTCTCCGCTGTTCATATTTCATTCTTAATTAAGCTACAATGGCCGAAAGACAAGAGTTTGTAGAACGTCCTTTCCTTTTAACACATATGCCACAGCATCACGTTGCTCGACCTTTAAGGTTACACTAATATTGCAACATTCTCACGGGCTCTTCTAACCACTGCAACTTTGTGCTGAGCCGTTTTCGCTTTTCCTTATACCGGAAGTTGATCAATGATGCCGTCACCAAGCAATTCCATTTAAGCCAATCAGTATTTTGCATCTAAGATTTGGACGTGGCAGGACTCGTGCAGGTTCCCTTTCTCTACCCTCCCATCTCAGTTCTCGCTTTCACGCTCGCCCCGCAAAGAAAGAGCCTGCTGGCAGGCCAACGTTACCCCTGGCTAGCCTTGTGGGAACAACTTTACTAGCGATGATCCTGGGGCATACCAAAACCCAGTTCACCCAAAGCTTCAGTTGGCTGGGGTAGACTTCGGTTGACATCGGTCTGAGTTGCTCGAAAGGTTGTAAATGAACAATTTTTGCATGCAAGGGCCAACCGGACAAAGCCGAAAGGTGCCGGATCCTGGTGATCTAACCAGACTCGAATAATAAAAGCAAGGCTGCCTGTATGGCTGAGGCTAGTATCTTTTTCCAGTATTTCGTTTGGCATGCCTGCATGATTTTTTCAGGGAGTAAGTTGTTTATACCTTTGGTTCAAGTGTTTGACCCAAGTCAATAAGATACGCTTCTTGAGCCTTGCGTATGGCGTCACGGGATGTGTGTATAAGTTCTAGTGGGATGGGTCCTATGTAGTTATGTGCATGCTGGTTGGAAAGAAAATGTTCTGAGATTGCAGCAGGTCTGGAAGAAGGGGTATCTACTGCAGTCTCAGAACATTTCTCCCAAAAATTAAGGTAGACTTCGGAAACATCGGGGACTGAGTTTCGTCGCCCGGGACGAGCTACCCCTGGAGACCCACCGATGATGATGTATATTGATGCAGATGACAATTGACATTGGCAATTTGATTCAATTTGATATACGAGTCTTAATAACGTGTTTTCATTCGTATCTAATTTTGGCTTCTCAAGTATGATACACGAAACAACTGCACGCTGTGAAACTGGAGAAAAAAAGACGTTGAAACGCGTTGCGATCCTGATTGAGCTCCTGAGGCAAGTCGGTTTTAATGAACGTGTAATATGTTTTTCCCACTTGTCTCCATGGTTGAATGTAATTCAACTTCAAGGCTCTGCCTGGTATTGGTCACTGCTTGTGTTTGGAACTAAAGTGTGAAAATGATGAGATGTAACTTTGTGTTTCTTACAATTGGGCGACGTTGCATTGCATCAATGAAGTAAAAACTTACAATTCTGATGTTTTCATGAAGGCCAGCAAAAATCTTTGTTTCCCGAACACAAAGTGCAAAATTGTCAACGGTAAAATCTTCAATCCAAAAAACCAGGGCATCCTGTGGTCTCTCTAAAGTCTGGTGACTAGGTGTCACAATAATATTTGGTGGAATCAAGAAAGGCTGAAAAACGAAAAACATCATCAGCCAATGATCCTATAGAGAACTTGAAGACATCCAAGAGACGCTGTTACATAACCTAATTACCACGTGATCTCCTATCAACGTATTTGCTATTTTCTTGGCAGGGACCCATTTTCACTGATCATGTGACAGTCCACTAACTATTTGAAGTTTCAATCAGTATAATTTTTGAAGTGTCTTAAGGGAATAGAAATGAAAACTTTGGCCATATCTGTAGCTTGCTTTGCAAATAACATTTTAAAAACTTGATTGTAAATACAGTATTTGCCTCTCTTTGTGCGCGCTATGGTATATAATTTTCCATCGAAAAAGAAAATCCCCTCAGGTATACACGTGATAGCTCTGAAGCATGTTTGGATCATTATTTTATCACAAAAATAAGCAAACCTCTTCGGGCGAGACTTACCTGAGGAAAGACGATCCTTTCGCACTTTGTTTCAGTGGTCCAGGGGTTCAGCGCAACACTTCCTATTTGAGCTCCAGATGGAGCAGATTGTACAGCAATCCAGTTAACTTCTGCGCTCCCATTGGAACCTTGATCGTATTCAGAAATACAAGTCTTGAATTGATGCCTGTCTTCTGACTCCACCCAAATGGCAGCGCCGTTACCAAGCCCTGAATTTCTCACGGAATGGCCAAAGGAGGCAAACACTTTTACTTCCTGTCTTCCGTAGAAAGGTTGAGCGAAAGAAATTGCCTTGCAAGCAAATAGTCCTGGACTTGATGCCGTTATATTTACTTTTCCTGTCTTGAAACTAGAAGCTATTAATAAGAAATATAATATGTTTTGTTTGAGTCTGAATTCATGGCAAGTCTTGAGAAGTATGATTTCAGGATTGTGTCTTTTTATTCACAGTCCTATCACAACGCTTCTCCCGACCAAAAAAACAAAGAATATCGCTCGAATCCCTAGACAGGGCAATTTCCCAGATACCCTAAAAGCGGTGAAAATGCTGCATAAAATCGACGAAATAGAGTTTTCAACAAACCATTCGATCGTTACTTCCTTAGGGCTGGGCATGTGCCCCACCTCCAGTTCTTGGTTGCTGCATTAACTCATCTAGAGCATGAAATAATGGCGAAAACGTCTGGCGCAAGGTTCCCCAGACAGGCAATTTCGCAGATGCATTGAAAGGAGTGAAACTGTTGCTTAAAGCTGGCTTTCAATTGCGTTTTTAACAATTTTCATTCGGTATTTTCTGATTGCTGGCGTGCGCCCCACCCCCCAGTTCTTCGTTGCTGCATCAATTCTGAAAGACGGGCTACCTGGAGCATGAAAAGCTGGCCAACAAATTCTGGCACAAGTTTTCATATACAGGGCATTTTCGCAGGTGCACTGAAAGCGGTAAGAATGCTGCTTAAAACTGTTTTTAAATAGCGTTTGCAACATTATTCTTCCGGTACTTCCTTATGCCAAGGCTAGTGCCCCTCCCCAAAATCTTCGTTTCTGCATCAATTGACGAAGAGAGGTTTAATTGGAGCATAAAATAATGGAAAATCAATGGTGCGAAGGAGAGTTAATTCAAAATACCTTTGCAGTCTTGATTCAGCAACACAACTGAAAAGAAGACAAAGCACAATTGCACCCTGCGATAGCCTCCAGCGGACATTTTGGTCAGACTGGAGGAATGCCTTCACACAATGATTGCTATATACATGAACACAGCTCTTAATAAGCTTATTGGCAAAGTGATGATTTATATAATCATCTCTTTGGCAATGCATTCTAACTGGAATTAGGAGTTTTTCCAACTAAGTGTCTTTATTCAGGGGTCATGGTTTATTTTTTTTAGTCCTGTTTGGGCAGCCCCCTATAGTCTTAAGTGATATGGATTATTTTCCTTCAGACTGAGGTGTGTGCTGTACAAAATAGCGGTCACTGCTACTCGAGTATCTGCAAAAGTAGCAAAATAACAGTGGGCAGATTTGACTATGACGAGCAAGTTTGAGAGTGATGTTTGCTAAATTAACCACTGAATATTAACGCTAATAGCAAGATTGTTTAAATGATTTTAATCTCCCAAGAAAACAGTGATAGAATTTGTCTAAATCCCGTTTTGGAGAGTGTGTCCCCGTTAAAGTAAAGTAAAGTAAGTAAAGTAAATTTACTTAACGTCGGTAGCTCCTCCAGTTCTAAAACCGGTCTCAATCGAAGCCGACGGTGCGCCTTTTATCCTCCTCCCTCTGTCAGTGCTCCGTTTCACGGATATTTAAAGCTATAGCTACACGGATCAGAGGGAAGCCCAAACAGACGTTGAAGTCACTGAGGATCGATATGGGGACCCCGCGCACTAGCCAACTGAGCTACGCCTGCAAATGTTGGTTTTTGAGGAGAGGGGAAACCCGGAGAACCCGGGGAAAAACCTCTCGGAGCAGAGTAGAGAACCACGAAACTCAAGACACATACGGCGTCGAATCCGGGAATTGATACCGGGCCACATTTGTGGAAGGTGAATGCTCTCACCACTGCCGCCCTCTACTTCGATAAAACAAGATGCTTTCTCATTGTGCTATATTAGGACAAAGCTTGCGTGACCGTTTTATTATTGTATCAGATTATATAATGTAGTAGGTAAGTAGAGTGTGGCAACCCATTCAGTTGAAACACGAAACAATAAGATATTAACGTATTTTTTTGCTTTAAGGTCTATGTTACTATCAAAAGTTTCAAAATAAACCATCTTAACAGTCTTTTGTTTTCTCTCTTTTATTTTAGCTGTAACGTTGATGAAACCACGAACATATACCAAATTTCCATTTGACCCACTTAGAAACAGATGTTTTTACGTGTGGTGGTCTTTTCTGCGTGTTGATGTTTGGAATCAAGAATCACGTCCAATTAAGGACAGCAGAAATAGTGTCACTGGAAATAAGTTTTATTGGCTCACTTTGCTAAGACGAAAATCGTTTTTAAGTAGAGACTTATTGATCAATTTCAATTTTATGCCAAATAAACTTTGGGGAGTGGGGTGTGGAGTGTTACTCTACCAATGGGGGTCAGTTTTAGCGTTGTTTTTGCCACCAGTTAAGGTAACCTTAAGATTCATAGTCCCAGAAGTTTCTTCCCAAAGAATGGAAGAACATCACGTTGTATGCAAGGTAATTACAACATTTTTGATGGAATTCAGTGGTACTAAATGCGCTCTGAATGTGACCATAACTATGATAAACACTGATTTTTTGTCTTGAACTCGTCTAATGAAGAATGGCAGGCACAACTTAACAACTTTAATCACTTACATGGGTCAAGCCAGGAAGTTGTTACCCTATTTTGGTCGAGTTTAAACTTCGGAGCCAGTGGCAACAAATGGTTCCATAGTCGTTTTCAAATATCATAAATAGTTCAGAAATGGTACGGCCTCAATACAGGTGCCTTGGTGATGTCTAAGGAAATCGAGGAATAAGGTTTCGCACTTGCCGTGTGCCCCTTGGTAAGCCGATTTTGTGGAATAATATATACAAACTATATTTTTTCAATAAATATTCGCATAATCAAAACAGGAAAGAATCACCATAGCATGACATTCTCGGAAAAACAGGATGTCTGTGATACAATACTCGGAAACAAAGAATGGGTGATCCTAGGTTATAGGTCATAATACTGTCTTGTGATTTTTTCAACCAATGAAATGATTACACAAATTTTCTACAGCTTGTATACAATTCTGTGTAACTTTCAAACATTGTGTAAAAATCTGTGAAATAAATTGTGTTTGCGACAACTACAAAACATAATCATGAACCGGCACAGTTGTGCCGTGAATGTCGATGCAATCTTCGCTGGTTGATTTAACTACTCTTTTGTCGTGGGCCAATTTGAGTACTTTTTCACAATATTCCTGATATTCGTTAACTATTTCTTGGTTCTTTCGAGTGATCTTGCTTTCATTTGCGATTGTTATATCTCTTATTTGTTTCTTTACGATTTTACTCAAACTATCGTGATTCAAATGATTATCATTTTCATGGTTTAATGTGATTTTTGTTGATTATTACCATATTTAAAACTATAAGATTTTGGTCCTTTTGAAATGAATTGAGTGAATGCTTCACCTGATAATTCAAGTTCGTCAGTTAATTCTCCTAACTTATCAGCTGTTGTGATATGTCTCGTGCCATCAGCGATGTATATGATTGAATCGGTATCGAGGTGTAATACATTCTCTTGTCAGTAGTCAAGTTTATCGTAAAGCATTAATCTTTCGTGACTTGTTGCAAAGGTTGGTGTTATTTGAATTGTCAATAAAATGATCTTTGAAAGTGTAGCTAGGTCATTTGAACCATATCATCATTGATAAATTGAATATTTCAATTCGAAATGGTATCATCCAGCAATATTGTTATAAAAATCGCTAAGTTCTGAAACATCTTTTGTTTGATTATATCGGGAAGATATCGTTCACGTCAACTATTGTCATCAATAATAAAGAGTTTTTGAAACGCCGACAGCTACGGAAACGACCACGTCAAACAGCAGTAATATTATTAGTTAATAGAGGAAAAAATGCATCGTGCTGCACGTGCAGCACGCATTACTTTTTTGTACATTTCTCTCCCGTACTAGTCAAAACAACGACGTAAAATGACCAATATTTCGGGTTTTGACGACTACGTGGACAAACAATAGTGAAGCTTTCCTTCTCTCCCTCTTCGCTTCAAATCCGTACGTACCAATCTGGTTACAGCATACTTCGCCCATATTATACAACATATACAAGGTGGAAACGTCGTGAAACACCTAAGATAGTTCAAATTAATACTTTGAACTGACGTTTTCGTCGCCGTAGCCGTCGTGGTTTCTTAAACCCCCTAATGTCCAACCAAGGCCTCATTGGATGTCAAAACAAAGAATCTTTTGTTCCTATGGTTAGCATAATTGAATAACAAAGACAATCTTTGTAAACAGATATCTTCCCTATTTGATCGCTGCCCAAATTTTTGAATAAATCATCAATTGTTTTATCAAAGTGCCAGATTTCATATACCGTAAGAATTTTGTAATCTTTATCTATGGCTTTGTTTACTTCATCTGTCGTCCATGTTCGGCCTATGAAAGTACGTTCCATATCATTGTGTATATATTTATTTTTGTGTTTTGTTTTAGCACATGTTTTGCATTACGTGAATATCAATTTTTTGTAGTTATCAACTTTTATTGTTTGAGGTAAAACAGAATGATATAAATTTTTCGGAACTAAGATTTTACAATTGTTTAATCCATTGTATGTTTTATCGTACTTTTCAGGGTTAAATATTTTTGTCGGATAATCTATAGGGTAAACAAAAAAAAACATACTTACTTGCGCGCTCCCCCTAGGGGCTTTTGTTCTTGTTTTTGGCCTTGATCATTATCACTATCCTGCTCAACCTCATCCAATAATTGTTAATTAGCATCGGCCAGTCTTTTAACGTGTTTCGCAAAGACAGACTTGCACCAGGCGGCGGTGTGTTGGCTTATGTTCACAGCTCTATTCTAACTACGGCCTAGTGAATATCGAAGCCAGTGACAAAGAGGTTTTGCGATTGCTGCACATGCCACCTCGGATCTCAAGACTTCTCAGTTGCATAATTACGGCTGCTCTATACTTTCCGCCAGGGAAATCGTGAAGCGAGGAGAGAGAATAGAGGCTAATCGGCTAACTCAATGTTGTACCCAATTCAAATCTCCCGGGACTAAGATTCTTTGTTTACTGTATTTGCATGATAATGTAGCATTGTAGGGTTTGAATTGGGTATATATAAATGAAAATTTTGCAGTTATATTTATCTACAGATGGTTAATAAAAGTTCGCGAAAAACTTTATCAGTATACTTTTATTATATACCGAAGATTTGGCAGTAATTTAAATCTCATATAACTGCGAACGATTTTCCCCCACAAATATTGGAGCCACAAATTTAGCAGTTGTCAAAATGACATTAACGGCGAAAGATTTGCCACTGAATGTATATTGGAATCACAAATTTTGCAGTTATTGAAATGTCAGCAAAGGCGAAACGTTTCCCCCTAAATATATATTAGAACCACAGATTTCGTAGTAAATGAAATGTCACTAACGGCGAAACCTGGCCTCTAAAGATGTATTGGAACCACAAAATTCGCAGTTATTGAAATGTCATTAACGGCGAAACGTTTCCCTCTAGATCTCTCTATACAATTACGGGACAGATTTTGTAGACACAGCTGTAGCGTTTTAACTTTTTTATGCTGGCATGGAACTTCAGCTCTCTGCCGTTTCCGGCAGCTAACTCTCTCTCGCGGCTTTAAACTACCAAAACTGGCGTTTATATACGCTCTTGCGGAGCTATGATTAATTGACTGGCAATAAACTAGCTAAACTAACATCCAGAAATTGTCCCACTCCTTCAAGTTCTTGAATTTGACGAGTCCAGGAAAGAATATGAAGACATGCAAGAGACGGTCGATCAGGACTCTTAGCGAAAGTGAACGAAAAAATGGGGTAATACCAGATGGAAGGACGAGAGTACCTTATTTCGCCTTCGAGAAATTTTGCATTCTTTCTCGCTCCCTATCAAGCAGACCTACTGAGAAACACCAAAGATTTGTACGTGGATATCACATATACAAATAACAATGGATTTTCTTTATTACTGAACATGGTTGCTTTTAACGAAATTACCATGGAGTTTAACGTGGTTGCGAGAGTTCTTTTGAATAAACAAGACGGCGATGCCTACGCAATAGCTATTCGTGAAATATTTACCCACGTTACTAAAATACACCCGTCGTTTAAAAATGGGCAGACTCTTAGGCAGATCATGGTAGATTTTGATCAAGCAGAATATAACGGCTTTGAAAGAAGTATCGGAGCGGAACTCTGCAAGAAAATTTTGCGCGGGTGTACTGTGCACTGGAAAACTTCTGCTAATCGAGTAAGTGATATTGTTACGAAAAGCAAAGAGGAATATAAAATCTTTCGCTACATTGGACATGCCATACAAGATCTAGCGAAACAAACTGACGTCAAGTTGGCTTTCGACGTCCTTTGGGGTGTAAAGAATATAGCCGAGGCGAAACATCTCTTTCCACCTGATCTAGCTGCTACTTGTAATCAGCAAACCAATGCCCATTGGTCTCGCTTTGGGTGCGGTGGTGGACAAGAGAGAGAACTCTAAAAATGTTTTGTAAGGCCTACACTTTACGAGACCCTAAATAGTCAGTCAATCGGTGAAGGATGTAGTAACATTGGTCACCTCGCAGCTCTTACAAGGTCTCACCTGATTGGAGACCACCCTTGAGGTTTAACAAAAGAACAAATAACAGAAACAATGGACCCTAGGCCTAAAACAAAAGGGCCATTGTTTCTGTTACCCTAGGCCTAAAACAAAAGGGCCATTGTTTCTGTTATTTGTTCTTTTGTTAAACCTCAAGGGTGGTCTCCAATCAGGTGAGACCTTGTAGGAGCTGCGAGGCTACCGAACATTGCGATGCTCATGAAGAATATTTACATGGAAGACAGGTTACATGCCGTCAAAATTGTCGCAAGTGAGCAAAACATTAATGCAAGTTACGAGAATAACAACGAAGTAGCAAAGGAAAAGAAAAGAAAAAAGAGAAAGCGATCTCGATTAAGTTTGAGAGGAGCAAACAGTTCCTTAAAGGAAAGCGAAACCCAAGTGGAACAAACACCTCCCGATAAGAGAGCGAGGTTAGACAAACGACCATCAAAACGGAAATTACACGTAGGAAAAACGATGATTGGGACACACGGGTTGAAGTAGAGTACGAAGAGAATGTTGACGGAGTTGTAAAGAATCTTGGATGGATAAAGGGCACGATTGACCGCTCACTAACCGAGCGCGAGGGCCGTACTGGGGAATATTGGCCCGAGGTCGTTTCGCTCGATCCGTACTGACTTCCACGACCGAGGGCCAATATTCCTCAGTACGGCCCGAGCAAGCTCGGTTAGTAAGTTGTTTATTATATGGTACTCTGTTTCTGATAGTAAAATGCACTTTCGGTGCAATCACTCTTTTTAGCTTTTTATCTTTTAGCTTTTTATCTTTTAGCTTTTTATCTTTTTAGCTTTTCAATCTTTTTATATTTAAATCTTTTTAGCTTCTTCTGGTAGTTTCACTGTGAAGAATGACAATATTCATAGTTTTTTTTTTTCGCTGTTTTGGTTGCAAATTATGAATTTGCCGGCTTTGCTCCAAAACAAAAATATATGGCTTGGACCGTTTCCACGGAAATGGTGCGTACTGCAAAATCCCGAGCGAGAAAGAACCAATCAGAGCGCTGGGATTCGTCCAAGACTGGCTTTGCCATATAATAATATGGATTACGATAAAGTGAACGGGTATCTTGTTCAATTTCCGGATGATGTAGATTGGATAAAAACTCTAAA
>NC_090891.1:49828609-49846109 GCF_036669925.1 Montipora capricornis
TCAATAACAACCTTAGAAAAACAGCTTATTAATCCTAATGTCGATGACAGACAAAAGAAACAAATATGGTCAGATATTGAAGGGAAAAAACGTGAGCTAGAGACAATAATTGAATATCAGACGAAAGGAGCGATTTCACGATAGAAGTCTCGGTGGTACAATGAAGGTCAGAAAAACACCAAGTATTTTCTTAACCTTGAAAAGAGGCACTGTAAACAAGGAACAATAACGCAGCTTAAAGTTAGTGTTCAAGAGGTCTAAATTTGATATGATTCTTGATATACAGACCAACCCCTCCGTGAATATCCGAGGTGCGGCTTCTTGACATGAAATGGTAGCCAGGGATGACAAGGTGGTTCTCACTTATGGTGCTGAATGAATGAATGAATGTTTATTTGCCACACAATAATGTTACAGAAACATAAAGGATGGATATTACAATAATTGTGGCGAGCAGACCCCAAGAAACCACCGGGCGTATAAGAGGGGCCCTCTCACATGCCTTTCATTAATCTAAATAATCTTACGCCATGCTTGTGCGGCATAACTAACTCGGTTTTTTTTTAAAAAGAAACCCTAACATATTTTTCTTAAAGTTCAGATAGCTAGATGAATTAACAATTGATCCATGAAGAGAGTTCCAGATTTTTGGACCTTGATAAAGGTAATTTAATTGTGGCCGATAATTGTTGGCTGTTCTAGTACCGTAATTGTGCACTTGGCAGCTTAGAAATTTGAAATGAATTCAAAAATATAGAAGTCAATAACTGATTGTGATAATAAAACATGAACTTAGAAATTTGAAATGAATTTATTTGAAAAAATGTCCATGATGCCTAGTTTTGCAAATAAAGGAGCAGAATGCGCTCGGTAATCTGAATTCGTTATTGCTCGCACAGCACGCTTTTGCAAGTAGAATATTCTATTTAAATTGGAGACATATGTAGAAGACCAAATGGAATTGCAATAAGTGATGTAAGGATAAATTAGTGAGTAGTACGAGACTAGCTTGGTTCTCGAAGAAAGGTAGAATCGAGATCTAAATATAATATCGATGGATTTTGCGACTTGCTTTGATAAAAAGCTTATGTGATGCTTCCAAGTAAGATGCTCATTAAGATAGACACCCAGAAATTTGGTTACATTTGTTTGTTTCAGTAATTGGGTCCAAAGAAAATGTTAAAATCATGATTAGCTATTCTCTGTCTTGGTTTAAAGATAACATAATTAGTCTTTTTTAATATTAACTGAGAGCTTGTTACATTTCAACCACACATAATTCCGCAGCTCATCATTTAATACAGATTGCACCCTTTTTGGGTCTGAATGTGAATAAAAAATACTGGTGTCATCAGCAAAAAGTAAAGGCTGCGTTAACTGAGAAGCATGGGGAAGATCGTTAATATATAATATGAAAAATAGTTGACCTAAAATGGAACCTTAGGGGACACCACATTTAACTTCAACTCTTCTAGCTCTGACGTCTATGGTTCATCAGTGGGTGGAGGCAACTGACGGGTCGGGCGCTGCTGTGAGGGTCGTCCTGTTTGACTACAGGAAGACCTTTGATCTTATCGATCATTCGATCATAATCTCCTGGTACGCAAGGTTTTTGACTTATCCATCCCTCGCAGCGTTGCCTGTTGGGTGGCAGATTTCTTGATGCGGAGACAACAGCGAATCAAGGTATCCGCGGAATGCTACTCGGAATGGAGCCCAGTTCCAGCTGGGGTGCCTCAGGGCACCAAACTGGGCCCCTGGTTGTTTACCTTGATGATTGATGATCTTCGTGTGTCTAACGTCCATACATGGATGTACGTGGATGACACGACCGTGGCTGAAATCGTTCCTCGTGGTCTCCAGGGTGTCATTCAGGGTGCAGCTGATATTGTACAAGTACAAGGAAGGATTACGTTTTTGCAAACGTTGGCCGTGTAGCAAATAAATATAAGTGCTACACAGTCAACGTTTGCAAAAACGTAATCCTTCCTTGTACTTGTACATGTTCATTGCCGTGACTTTAACATCTTCTACTGGTAGCTAGGAGGATGAGAAAACTCGCTATTCTGATGTATAAAATAACTGATATTTCCCCGCCGTGTTTAAGAAATATCTTTCAGAATGACGTCCACTCTTATGACTTAAGAAACTCATCTATCGACTTGTATATCCCTAAATATAAGTTAGAGAAAGGAAAACATAGCCTTCATTACAAAGGATCGGTCCTCTGAAATAAAATCCCTGTGGAGGCGAGAGAACAGGAAAGCCTAGTTCTTTTTAAATCGTTCCTCAAAGATTTAAAAAGTGAAATGAAGTAAAACCTAAGTGAATTATATAACTTTTAGTAAAATCGTATAATTTTTATTGTGTAAATTCTAGGAGCTTGTGCAATAAATATCTTTTAATCAAAATTCATTGTACTGCTTCCATTACTGTATTTTAAGATCACCAATTAATATAATTTTAGATATTGCTGTAACTTTTACGGCTCATTGGAAGACCACTTGAAGTGAAAGTGACTTCGTTATGAAATAAAGATTGTAGTAGTAGTAGTAGTAGTAGTAGTAGTAGTAGTAGTAGTAGTAGTAGTAGTAGTAGTGGTAGTAGTAGTAGTTCCCACAGCTTGCTCCGGTCTGCCCTGGTAGCTCAGTCGGTAGAGGAGCGGTGACCTAACCCGAAGGTCGTGGATTCAATTCCCACCCCGGTCAGAGTTTTTCTCTGTCCTTTCGTTGGCTCATTTGCAGTTGATATTGTCGAGGGCTGCTCACAGATGCAAAGTATGCAACTTAACGCTACCAAGTGCAAGGAACTGATCATTGACTTCAAGAGGAGCAAGCAACCCTTTAATCCCGTGGTTGTTGCCGGGAAAGAACTCTCAACTGTAGATAGCTCTCGGATCCTAGGAGTCACAATATCGAACGATATTAAGTGGAATAGCCATGTAAACCAAGCGAAAAAAAAAGCAAATAAGCGTCTGTACTTCTCAGTTGTACTGAAAAGAGCTGGTGTTAGGCAGAGTGACATTGTCAATTTGTATTGTACCGCAATATAAGGCCTGTATTTGAATACTGTTTCCCTGTTTTTCACCATAGTCTACCTGAATATTTTAGTGAGGATCTTGAGCGACTGCAGAAAAGCCAATTTGCAATCTTATGGCCTCACCTGTCTTACAGACAAAGCTTAGCAACCTTTGAAATGAGCACTCTGTGTCAGAGAAGAGAAGACCAATGTACCAGACTTTTTAGAATTATCTTGGATCATAATCGACTCAGTAGCCTATTACCGCCTAGACATCGGATTCATTATAATGCAAGGTGTAAGAGAGTGTTCGAGCTCCCACGATTTCACACAAATCGTTTTAAAGAGCAAAATAGAATATTACATTATAATTTATTATAATTTATTACGTTATCAAGTGTCTTAGTAGGGCTTCTCGTCATAATTTTTTAATTACTGGGTTGCCTATGGCAAACCCAGTCGAGGTCTGCGTTTAGTTTGTCTGTTTTATTTTTTTTATTTTTTGATATTTTTTTCAGTTTTTTTTTTCCGTGTCGGTAAAAGTCTTGCCTGTCACTCCCCTGGTAAGTGGTGTCTTTGTGCATAGAGCCTTCTGCGCGTATTTTCTTAGGATCGAGAGGGTAGTGGAACTGCGTAGATTTCTCTGGTGGACACAGTAGAATCATTAACTTAGCCTGCAATGGCGTCGAAAGTCATGTAACGCGAATGGCGTTTTAGTGGATCCTTAAACAAAATATACCCTTATGGAGCTCAATAATGGAAAGTCAGTTGGATAAACTAGGCAGGAATCTCAAAAGCGACGAGTACTGGACTTCGACAAAAATCTATCGCCAGACGAGAAGAAATCACAGTGAGCTCTTTTTACCTGAAGTACATGGCAATTTGACACGATTGAGTTTCTTGTCTTCACGCACCCAATGAAATAGGAAGAAGTTTTCGCCTCTAAGAGCAAATATATTGTTTGTTTCAATAAATTTTTCGCTGCAAAAGGATTCTGAGGTATTTTGTGCCTTTGTGAATTATAATATCATGTTGTGTATTGAATTTTCGAGCTTAAGGTTGAAATGTGATATGGGAGAAGTTTTTTAGTATTGCTCTGTAAGCAGGAAGGGTTTACAGGCCTGTGAAAAATTGTGACGCAGATGAATAATAAAGTAGCTGCTATTTCCAAAATGATGGAATTACCTGGTGATAAATAACGTCGTACGCGTCTTGGAGAGTAAATTTTGACTTTGCATCACTCGTGAAGAGTTGGTCGATTGTGATCTTTGTTTTGACTTCGCTCATTTCATTGTCAAACTTTATAACACTTGACAGAAAAAGAAACTGACAAAAACCCGGTATCTTGCCATCATTTGACACAGATGCTTCACTGGTTGGCGAGTAAACATGCCGCGGTAACTTAATCACGGCGCCCACTGAATACTGGCCATGTCACTTTCGATTTTGCAATTTACTTGAACGTAGCAAAAATCTCCGAAAATGTTTGTCGCTGATCGTAACTTTTTATATTCTATATTCACAGTTCAAAATTAATGTTGTTTTCATGTCGTAAATATTTTATTCTCGCTCGACCGTCCCGGAAACTTCCTTCTGCCCTTTCTAAAAACTGTGTATCAATAGTTATTTGCTTTTTCATCAATATTTGTTTTGCATAAAGCAAGCTAACAAAATCTGTACCTTGCTGAGTTCGCATTTGTTAGCGTTAATAGTATTTTCGGTCAGATGCTTCTGTTTTGTGAGGGGTTCATTGTTTTGGTCTCCCATCCTGACACTAACCCCGCTGAACAGGGTTAACTTCAGTGAACTTTCGTATTACAAAGCTGTCAGATGCTCAGGAGGGCACGCTTAAACTTGTGATGAAAAGAAGCACAGGACGAAATCACTTGAAAATTATCAACATGTCAGCCCAGAAGCCAATGTTTCTCGCTTCTCTTTTATTTGTTATTCTTCAGAGACTGGAATGCTGTATTTCAATACCACACAATTCAGTGCCTTCTGATTTTCTGTAACACGTACCACAGGCAACCCAGTGTATGCTTCACGGAAGCATCTCGTTTATATAAAGACGATGACCTCACAATGATCAATAATTGGCGACCATTAACGCTTTTAAATTGCGACTACAAAATTGCATGAAAAGCTATCGCAAGCCTAATTAGAACTTTTCTTCCGAAACTCATTTCAGATGATCAAACAGGCTTTCTTAAAGGCAGGTGTTTATTGCAATATTGAAGCTGTATCTTAAATAACGGATGGGCAAGTTAGACAAGTTAGACAAGTTAAGGCTGCCCTTTGTCGCCATATCTTTTATTCTAGCTGTAGAAGTACTTGCTGAAGCTATTCGAAAAGAAAAAAAAACAGAAGATTAAAGGCATAGAAATAAACGGCACTGATTTCAAGTTCAGTCAATATGCCGACGACACGACATTCATCCTTGACGGTTCTGGAGAGTCCTTTTTAGAATCTGTGATTTAATAGAAACCTTAGGTGACATATCTGGCCTTAGACTCAACATTAAAAAGACAGAAGCTTTATGGATAGCCTCCAAAAAAGCGGATTGTGAGCATAAACTTCTTCCAAAAAATATTTCAAACGGCCAAACAAAAAAGTGAAAGCGCTAGGCGTTTGGCTCTCAATGGATTCCAATATAATAATATCTAAAAAATTTGAAAAAATTGGTTCGATCCTAGGATGCTGGAAATTTCGCAGACTTACACTATTAGAGAAAATAACTGTGTTAAAGAGCCTGGTTAAATCTCAGTTAGTCTACATTTTTTCACCTTTGCAAACTAACCACACAGCGATCAAAGAAATCAACTCAATTTTCTATACGTTTCTATGGAATGATAAAGGACACAAAATCAAACGAAAGATAACGATTAATTAATAACTATCCACAAGGAGGACTTAAAATGATTGACATTGCTTCTTTTATAATAAATCTCTTAAAGCTACATGGATCCAAAAATATCTGGACCCTGGAAATATAGTAAATGGAAGCGATTCTTTGACTCAGAACTTGAACGAAATGCAGGCGAAGCGATATTAAAAGGAAATCTTAACAACAAAGACGGTAACAATTTAAAAATATCAGAACCCTTTGTAAAAGAAATACCTCAAATTTGGTTAGAGGTTTTTTTCAGAAAACAATATTATCTGAAGAACAGCTTTTGTTGTCTCCTTTGTTGCAAAACTCCCTGATAAGAATTCAAAATAAGACTGAAGTATTACCCAAATTAAGCATTTAATTGATGAATCCTCCAATTTCCTTTCCCTTAACGCTTTTCAAAATAAATGTAACCTGCAAGCCCGACCTCTAACCTTCTTTGGGATAATCTCAGCAGTAAATCAACTACGAAGGCAAAAGACGAAAACCCAACCCAATAGACCATATTCGTATTCTCAGTATTGGACTGGAACTAGCTTGCAATGGAGGCTAATGCGGGGGAATGTATTAAAAAGTATTCGCATTTGAAAAGATTCTATTAAAAAGTATGGTCTATTATGTAAATTGCTTTTTAAAATTTCTAAGGAGTAAAAAGCCATCTAAATTCATCTATCAGGAAATTGTGTCAAAAAATGTGAAAGGTCAATTTCATGTCAAGAAAAGTGGCATAAAGATATCAATCCTCCATTAAATGAGACTATTAACTGGAAGGACGCTTATCAAACACCTTTAAAATGTACAAAGAGCAGTCAAATAATCACTTTCAACTTGAAATTGTTACAGCGCCAGTTACCAACTAACTGTTTTGTTTTTTTTTTTCAGTTGGACTGAGAGACGACGACAAGTGCACTTTCTGCCATAAGGAAATAGAAAATTTGATACACTTATTCTAGTGGTGCGAAGAAACTAGAAAAATTTGGGATAGTCTTTTTAAGTGGTTGCAGTCTTGCCAACTTTCATTTAAGTGAACACAATTACTTGGCTTTGAGTCTGCGGCGGGATAGCTCTAAACACAAACTCAAAATCAATTTCTGTTGCCCAATTGGCTTTGTCGCTTAAGAGAACATACTCCCACTTTAAACTTTCTTGCTTTATTTTAAACACATTTATCAAATAGAAAACAATGCTTCTACTGTTGAGACGAAATGGGAACCCTTTCTGCTTTATATAAGCCTTTAGACCTGAGTCTCCAAAAAATCCAACTAATTAATGAGATATAAATACCTTCTCTGCATTTCTGTTTTGCTTCTTTGCTTTGACGGTGCCTTTTTACCCTAGGGGGGAGGGGGATGGACAAGACGTATAGTTTATTTTGCTTTTCTCTTGCCGCTGTCCTTTTCTTTTGCCTTCTTGCTTATTCACCTCTTGTATTTGTTGCCGTTGTTGTTGTAACTAAATTCTAATAAAAATTATTGTTAAAAAAACTTTGAAAGCTAAGGCAATAAAATGTGCAACTTAAAAAATAAAAAATAAATAAAAATAACTATTTGGATATCTTTCTGTAATTAATTTTATGGAGTATGTATAAAATAAACTAGAGAAATCATTTTAAGATGATTATGATAGATCGATTGTTGGGTCTGATGCTATAAAAGAAATAATATCAAGTAAAGCTATGATACTTGCAGTTATGAACACAATTTTAACAATTGCGTGGAGCCTGAAAAATTCAGGACTTTAACGGGGTTTGAACCCGTGACCTCGCGATACCGGTGCGACGCTCTAACCAACTGAACTATGAAGCCACGGACGTTGGTAACTGGTCATTTTTGGGTTCTAATGTTCCCGTGAGGAATGAATCAACGAAGAATTGATATATGAAATGAATCATACAGTGAACTGCGGGTATGAAATCAAGTAAAGCTATGATACTTGCAGTTATGAGGAGCCTGAAAATTTTCAGGCTTCTCTACGCAGTTGTGAACATTGCATTCATAATTGCGAGGATCACAGCTTTACTTGATTTCATATCCGCAGCTCACTATGTGATTCGTTTCATATATCAATTCTTCGTTGATTCATTCCTCACGGGAAAATTAGAACCCACAAATGACCAGCTCCCAACGTCAGTGGCTTCATGGCTCAGTTGGTTAGAGCGTCGCACCGGTGTCGCGAGGTCTCGGGTTCAAATCCGGTTAAAGTCCTGAATTTTTCAGGCTTCTCAACGCAATTGCGAAAATTGCGTCCATAACTGCGAGGATCATAGCTTTACCTGATTTTTTATCCGCAGTTCACTATATGATTAATTTCATACCTCAATTCATCGTTAAAGAAATAATAATTATTTATTGCATGTTAAAAATAATTTTAGAGTTTAGAGTTAAATGCTCAGCTTAGTGACTATGGTTAAGGACTTATTTTGAACGGTTAGTTTTCATGTAAGGTTAGGGACACTGTCTGCATTGTCGCCTGCATTTTAGTAATTAGGGTTAAGCTCTGAATTAGGTTTACGCACTTATTTAAAACGGTTAGCTTTTCAGGAGGTGTATGACAACTGTGCACAGACTGCCTACAAATAGATAGCTGATAAACAGTATTTAAGTCAGTCTGTAAAGCACCCATTTCAAATAGCGCTGAGAAGCAGTATTTAAGTCGAAGCACCCATTATAAAACGGCTATCTTTTACTGCGAGCTAGGGTTAGTCTGCGGTCTTCAGATGTCTGACACTGCATTCCATGTAATGGATTGGTACGCATTGTAGTGATTGGAATAATCATTTATTTGCAGTGTTTAGTCTAAAACAACTGTTGTCTTGGTTTTTGGGTTAAGAATATTGCTTCATGGGAGGGTTCATGGTTGGTGGAAGTAAAGAACTCTTTCACAACACTTACTGTAGCGGTTTTGAACACCAGCTTTCCGTATATTTCAATTTATTTCAATCACGTGACTTAGATGTACGTTTTAGTTTCGGCCGGAACTGCATTTATTTAGTTAGTTTTAGTTCTGGCCGGATCAGAAGTTTTCAGTGGAGTAAGTTGTGAGACGCCGAAGGTTTGGAAAAGATCGGCAAAGCGGAACTGTTATGTAAGTCATTTCATACCTTTCCTTTGAACTTAAATATGATTAAGGTAAGGGTTTGTACTTCCGCTAATTTTTTAAGATCACAGTTGTTCTCAATTTGATAAGCTTTAAATACGTGGCATAGTTTTCAATGCTATTTGGATTTCTTTATATCTGCTGTGCTTTTTCATTTTTCAAAATCTAGCTTGTTTCTCAATAATTCTTTGGTTATGATCATGTATACTAGTTTTCCGCCTTTAGCCCTCAATTTTGCTGTGGAATGATTGGAATGTCAGTACTGAGTGGCTATTAGATCTTAACAAGCCTTTTTTCTATTGTTATTTCATTTTACGATACTATCTTGGATTCCTGGCTTTTTTATCCGTAAAGTATATCTCCGTAATCATAGCGCATCGAAACTTGAGCCAAGTTGATTGTTGACGTCAGCCTAGAGTATCAGTCGCTACACTTACTACGAATAGAAGTAACCTGTGTAAGGCTTAGTAAGGGTGGCTGGTGGTATGTAGTTATCCCAATATTTTTGTTGCCTAGCTGGGCATATGTAGTTATGCCAGCTTTGTTTGTTTGAGTGGCATTTATGTGCTTACCGCCTCGTTGACGTTATGTCTTGACATGGTAGTACCTTCCAGATTATTTTTGTATTTGTTTGCCTTATGCCGGGTGTATTAGTTACATGGTCACTCCGGTTTTCAGCACCTGCCAGTGTGTTTTTTATCTTGCAGTTTTGCAAAGCATGCCCAAAGCGAAGACTAAGACTCGCCCTCGTAGTGTGTTCCTTAAAGGACCTACTCGTCCCAATCCACGGTACAGCGTGCAGGCGAGCTCGCCGCTAGTCGGTCCCTCACCTCAACTCGGGTGAAGCTGACGAGTCCAGTCCAGTCCTCTCACCTTCTTCAGAGGCATTTCAACCAGCCTCCATGTCACAAAGAATGCCATTTGAGAGTGTGCTGCCCCCTCGACTTTTGGGGATGCTCATCACAAAGGCAGACGAGGTTTCTCGCCGTTTCAAAGCAGTTTCTTCGGCCCACTCTGTTACTCCTGGGTCCTCTCAATTGATGGAGGTGGCTGTTTCCCCATCTTCGAGTATCTCGACGTCCACCGATGCAATTTCAGTTTTGGACAGTGGAGCGGTCCCCACCAGTTCATCTGCTTTTTCCGAGGAGGTGGCTTCATCGGTAGTCCAGCAGAGTGTGACGACTGCAGCTGGAGTTACCAAGTGAGTTATTGCCGTCTGCCGGGTTGCCGGTCGATGCCCGTGTTTCCGAGAAATTACGAGCAAATATTTGGAGCCATGAATACATTGACTTTGGCTCTCTGTTAACCAACCCAGTACCGGCTCACATTTCAAGTTGCTGATAGTGGTCCTGCTCCTTCTTTATGCTTGGAAATGGTGTCAAAGCCTATAGTTTCCATGTATTTGTAGCAATTTATACAAAGGAAATTCCCCGTGAGGCCCCTGCCCTCATGAAATACGGGGAAATCGTACAGGATTTGTCTGGAAGGGGCCATAATTGGTCCACCACACTTCCGTGTCATGGGACAGGATCCAGGGTGAGCTATGACTGAAATCACAAGCTGTTTTTCACAAGCCTCTGCCCTCCAGCGTGTCCACATTACCGTCTAAATCTAAGCTGGATCATGTCCCCAGGGGTTATTGTTTCCGTTTTCACAGGGATAAGAAATGCAACCCAGGTTTCGTTTACAATCCTAACTGTTTTAGATGCGAGGGTCCTCATCCGGTGGTAAAATGTAATTTTCGTGACCCAACGAAGCAGTCTCGCTCTAACTTTTATCCTACCAACTCCTTCTCAACCAAGCCTTCCAACAACAATAAAAGTTGAGCGCTTACATTTCTCCTTGTTGGGTATTTCCATTCCACTGTTACCTTTTTGCTGTCAGGTTTCACTCACAGCTTCCCTCTTCACTTTGAGGGTGAGGGTAAATCATTCAGTTCTGGTAATCGGCCTTGCAAAATCCAATGGGCGTTGATGCAAAACTTGCAAGGAACTTGAGTTACAAAGGTTAGCAGGCCCATTTGAATCTCCGCCATTGTCCCTTTTTCGAGTTTCTTCTCTTGGAGTTGTTCCTCAGAAAACACCAGGGGAATATAGATTGGTTTATCACCTATCTTTTCCGAAAAGATCTTGTGTTAATGATGGTATTTCTTCGGAGTACACAAGTGTAAAGTATGCCACTACCGATCAAGCCATCCAGTCATTACCAGAAATTTAAGACAAAATGGCGGACGCCCAGACTCGACCCAGACCTTCCGCTCTCCCAGAATGGCCGCCGATCGTTATAGAGAAATGTATGGAGAAAATTGAAGAAGTGGAAATTTCAGATTTAAAGTGGCATACACGACATTTGCCGACCTCTAAATGTAAAGTGTACGTACCATATCATTATTTACGGTAGTTTTGGTCTCTCGAAAGTTCGCCAACGTGCCGCCAACAACACATTTTACGAACGGCTGTTACAGTTCCTTGAGCTCTCTAATTCTTTCAAAAAAAGCTCAGAGGTGCCTACCTTCCCTCCACATTTTAGAACATTTCGTTGATGTAAATCCTTGGTGCCGACCTCTCTAATTGTCGATCGATGTTCAAACTTTAAAACGTGATAAAAATCAGCCTTTATCAGGAGCCATAATCAGGGATGGAGACCGTAACGAGATGTCATTTTCACTGTTAGGTTTGTCCACATGTGTTGTACCAAAAAATCTATTTTTAGAAAAAATTGCGCCATGTCGTGTGCCACACGCGCGTAAATTCTGCGAGGGCTCCGCGCAAATAAAGAGTTTAAAAATGGCGTCCGAAATTACTTTCCTGAATGAGGATAATATCGAATTTCTATCATCAGTTTCCCTTTCAAGTTTGAAGCAAGCGTTTGCTCAGAACTTTATTCATTCAGAATCGGAAAGTGGGGAAAGCAGTACCTCAGACGGAAGCAGTAACGATTTTTCCGATAAATCTAGTAGCGAAGACGCATCAGAGATGTCGTCGTATGAGGAGTCTCTTAGGGGATCTTCGAGCAATAAAAAAAAAAAGTTTTTCGAAAAAAGAGGACAGCAAGTGTCGGGGGAAATAAACCAAAAGACGGACCTAGGAGTAAGAAGAAACAACTTCTAACAAATATATCTCTGTGGAGGAGGGTGAGAGAATCAAAGAAACCTTAAAAACTTTTATAAAAAGTGTACATACGCATTGCGAAAAAAAGTTGAGGGATGATAAATCGTTGTCATGCAATTTTTCAAGTCCGCAAGCAATTTGTGCACTTCATCCAAAACATTGAGCCATCCTGCACATTGTTCGGAAATGTTTGTTGGGAAATGTTGTCGGAAATTATTTCCAAGTTTACAGAGGTTGCAGGCATGAAGGTGAAAAATTGCGAAAAGCGGGCGTCATTTTCCATACAATGCTCTCGAGTCCTTCTTCATGTTGAAAAAACGAATAACTGGAAAGAAATTAGAGATGCCTTTGCTGCTACCTTGGAAGAAAAAGTAAGACATGAAGTGTATCTTCATGCGAGTGTGGTGCTTAATGTTACATACTGGACAATTTACGAGAAATTTCATGAGATGGTACTACAAATTAAGATTGACAAAGCGAAAAGCCAATCAATTTCAGATGAAGGCCAGGACGCAGTTGTCGCCTGAGACATTGTGGACGTAGCGAGAATTTCGGGCGCTGCCCTACACCAACTACGTAAAGGAAGGGAAAAAGTTATCTTCGGGCGGAAAGGGGCAAGAAAATTATCAGAATCGACGAAGGAGAATTATGCCAAGGAAATGAAACTCATGACTGAAATGGTATGTTCAGAGGAGGAAAAGAAATCGTTGCCACTGGGGCTTCAAACTTTGGACGAAGGAAAGTTGACTTTTCTTAACACTAAGTTCAATGTCGTTTTTCTAGCGTTAGACAGTAGAATAAGAGAATTGCTTAGTGAGGCAAATCTGAAGCGATACCCGAAACACCTAATGAAGTTAACGAAGCAAGCAGTTTCTCTTGACGAAGAACTCTGGGAATCGTTTCTGGTCACAGCTAAAGCGGTGTGCAAAACACAACCCGACTGCACAAGACTCCGTGCGATATGGAGAGATTTAGTAAAGACGAGAAGCTCCAAAAAGCTTACACTGGGCTGCCTGTGGTACGCGTTACACAAAGAACTGCAGCGTTCCAGTTAATTTTTTCAAGTTGGGCGTCATTAAGACCATTTGAGGAGTCACCCACATGTCGCGCCAGCAGAGGCCCTTTGGCTCACACGTTTAATTATTTTGTGATGGCCTGTCCCATTTTAAGGTCTTTTAGTCTTTCAAGCTTTCGTAATAAATTCAGTTAAAAGATAACAAAACACGCTCTTGAGTAAAATTCACTCGTTTCTTCTTTAAATAAATAGTCTGCAAAAAACTAACTGCAAATTGCTCTGACGGACGTTTTCCAGCATGTCTAGCAGTTGGACTAAGCAAACGTTTATTGCTCATACAAGAAAGGACTAAAGGTGTTGTTTCCGCTTCATAATGTGGCGGTCTAATCTGATGCCAGGTCAAAACATTGTTTGGCTTTGCGTTTGCACCAGAAAAAGGCAAGCCAATAGACAGATGAAGAAAAAAAATAACATAGTGTTTATATATAACTATGAATCGAATTCTCATTGAAAGATCTTAAAAAAGCGAACATTTTTGCAGTCTCTAACGTTTTGTCAAAAGGAAGAAATTGATCACGTGCTAGGCAACCGTAAAGGTGCACGTGATCACCCCGTGTCAACTGAATGAACTACGGGAAAGAATGTTTCAGAGTAGAACAACGTACTTTTTAGCGAAGAAACTTCCGTCGTTATTTAATTTTGTTGTAATATTTAACTGAATATTTAGATTTCTTCTGTCGGGCCAGGAAGCCTTCTTTGTCGGGTTCCTGAGAAACGTATCTATTTTGACTTCAGGGTGAACTATTTACACAATCGAGAGGTTGAGTGGCCGTGTAATTGAAAATCTAAACATCTATGAGATACAAAAACGGACTTGCGAATTACCGCAAATCACAATGCTGACAAGCACAAAAGCAGAAGAAATGGTTAAGTAAATATGAAGTTTGTTACTATCTGAATGTATTTGGGTCAGAGAATAAAAAAGGGATGTATTGCTACGCAAATTATGTAATTTCATGACACTCAAAATTCGTGAAGAAGCGCGAGTTTTATGTACACAATCTTCGCACTAGCAAGTCGCAGCAATAAAACTGGATTAACCAGGAAGTTAAAAGAATATTGTTGGCTTCCCAAATAAATTTCATCTTGCACTACAATGACAAAATCATTTGTCAGAGAAATAAAATTCCTTTCTCCTCGTGTATCACATTTCAACGCACGTATGCAAATTTGGTAACTCATTTTCAACCCGATTCCCGGAAAAATACATAGTATTAGCAAAAATATTATTTCTCGTCAAGTGTTGCATCTTTTATGTTCAAATAACAGCTAAAAATAATCGGATTTTTTTAACGATCTATCCGTCGGCTTCCTGGGAGAATACTCTCTAGAGAGTAAAGGAACTTCCGACGTTAAAAAAGGTGTACCTTTACCTTTACCTAGATATTTTTTTCATAATTTAATATTATCTGTCAAAATTTGCACAACAGTCAAATCATAAAAATAGCAACGCACGCGACAAATTTAGTCGCATTACCTCTTCGCCGAATTCTAATGCTTAACACAGGAATTTTTAGTTATTGTGAAAATCTTTCTATATTTGTTAGCAATCATCCTTTCAAATTTCAGAGAAAGCGACCGGTCTGCGAATATTTTACGAGTTTTTTTCAATGGGATGTCAAAAGGCCAAGTGGATGTTATATGCATAATCGGGCAAGTTGCGCGTGTGACCCGTTATAAATATTTTTTCACAAAATGTTCCCGAATCGTCAAGTATCACCACAGAAGAAACGAAAATCATTCTAAAAGCTTATTTTACGCAAAAAGTAGGTTCTGGAGGTAATTTTGAGTGTGGAAATCAAGTTTACAGCAGACGACAAATTTATGCAAACTTACGAGCCATGGTATATTTAATTAAGTTAACACAACAGAAAGAGTCGCTTACCTTATATTTTGACACGAAAATGCTTTACTATTGCCATAAAAACTATCCAGTTAAGCTCGCATATTATACATGATGAGTTCATAAAAGCCACCATTTTCCAGCGAAATGCTTTTTGAAACAAACAACATATGTGCTATAAGAGGCAAAAAACCCTTCCTATTACTGGGTTGCCTATGGGCAAACCCAGTCGAGGTCTACGTTTAGTTTGTTTTTTTTTTTTTTTTTTTTTTCCGTGTCGGTAAAAGTCTTGCCTGTCACTCCCCTGGTAAGTAGTGTCTTTGTGTATAGAGCCTTCTGCGCGTATTTTCTTAGGATCGAGAGGGTAGTGGAACTGCGTAGATTTCTCTTGTGGACACAGTAGAATCATTAACTTAGCCTGCAATGGCGTCGAAAGTCATGCAACGCGAATGGCGTTTTAGTGGATCCTTAAACAAAATATACCCTTATGGAGCTCAATAATGGAAAGTCAGTTGGATATACTAGGCATGAATCTCAAAAGCGACGAGTACTGGACTTCGACAACAATCTATCGCCCGTCGAGACGAAATCAAAGTGAGCAGTATTTACATGAAGTACATGGTAATTTGACACAATTGAGTTTCTTGTCTTCACGCACGCAATCAAATAGGAAGAGGTTTTCGCCTCTAAGAGCAAATATGTTGTTTGTTTCAATAAAATTTTCGCTGGAAAAGGATTCTGTGGTATTTTCTGCCTTTGTGAATTATAATATCATGTTGTGTATTGAATTTTCGAGCTTAAGGTTCAAATGTGATATGGAAGAAGTTTTTTAGTATTGCTCTGTAAGCAGGAAGGGTTCACAGGCCTGTTGGAAGCGTGCTTGAGTTTCAACAAAATGAGGCCCCAAATCAGTGAAAACTTGTGACGCAGATAAATAATAAAGTAGCTGCTATTTCCAAAATGATGGAATTACCTGGTGATAAATAACGTCGTACGCGTCTTGAAGAGTAAATTTTGACTTTGCATAAACAAGAGTTGGGCGAATGTGATCTTTGTTTTGACTTCGCTCATTTCTGTCATTTCATTGTCAAACTTTATAACACTTGACAGAAAAAGAAACTTACAAAAACCCGGTATCTTGCCATCATTTGACACAGATGCTTCACTGTTTGGCGAGTAAACATGCCGCGGTAACTTTAATCACGGCGCCCGCTGAATTCCGGCCATGTCACTTTCGATTTTGCAATTTACTTGAACGTAGCAAAAATCTCCCAAAATGTTTGTCGCTGATCGTAACTTTTTATATTCTATATTTACGGTTCAAAATTACTGTTGTTTTCATGTCGTAAATATTTTATTCTCGATCGACCGTCCGGGAAACTTCCTTCTGCTCTTTCTGAAAACTGTGTATCAATATTTATTTGCTTTTTCATCAATATTTGTTTTGCATAAAGCAAGCTAACAGAATCTGTACCTTGCTGAGTTCGCATTTGTTAGCGTTAATAGTATTTTCGGTCAGATGTTTCTGTTTTGTATGAGGGGTTTATTGTTTTGGTCTCCCATCCCAACACTAACCCCGCGAAACAGGGCTTGCCTGCGCCTTCAGTGAAGTTTAGTATTACAAAGTTTTCGGATGCTCATAGGGCACACTTGTGGTGAAAAGAAGTTGTGAGGGAACTTGAAAATTATCAACATGTCAGCCCAGAAGCCAATGTTTCTCGCTTCTCTTTTATTTGTTATTCTTCAGAGACTAGAATGCTGTATTTTACTACCACACAATTCAGTGCCTTCTGATTTTCTGTAGCACGTACCACAGGCAAGCCAGTGTACGCTTCACAGAAGCATCTAGTTTCATTTAATACGAGCGTGAAGAGAAGAAACTCTATCGTGTCAAATTACACTCCGTGTCAAAAACGCAACACGGTAAATAAATTTCCCTCGAGTGTTTAACATCAAACCCTTCACTGAAAAACCCTTTATTTGAATTATCAAGCAAAAAATGGGCAAAATGTTTTCTTACAAATAATTTTTGACTAACAGGAATTTGTGAAATTTCCAATTGTTAGCAGAAGACTGTGCAGAATTGAATACAGATCCAAGTCTCTGTTTTGTTAAACCCATAAGTTACTAGAGAATTTTCCATTTGATTTCAGCGTTGTACAAAACACCACACTCTTACAATATTAGAACTACATCTCACTTTGATTACGGCTCGACGGGCGACAGATTGTTGTCGAAGTCCATTACTCGTCGCTTTTAAGATTCCAGATATTTTTTTAAGCGCCTTCCTTGTTCAGTATCCAATTGACGTTCCATTATTAAGCTCCATAAGGGTATATTTTGCTTAAAAACCCACTAAAACGCCATTCGTGTTACATGACTTTCGACGCCATTGCCGGTTACGTTAATCATTCTCCTGTGTCCACCAGAGAAATCTACGCATTTCCCACTACCCTCTCGATCCTAAG
>NC_090891.1:49856109-49858609 GCF_036669925.1 Montipora capricornis
ATCCAAACGTTTTGAGACTGCACCTGTGGGGCTAGACTATGCGTTATCAGTGCTTGTTGTTTTGTACCGAAAATAAATCTCATGTGCACGTTATCAACAAGCAGTCTTGTAAGGATACATCATTAATGGTATTTGTTCGGAAACTTGTTTCCATTTGCTTACATCACAATACTGTCTTTAAAGCTAAGCACATTCCGGGTTTTCGCAACAAGCTCGCTGATGCTCTGTCTCGCTTGTAGGTGCACAATTTCACACAGTTAGGCCCCTGCTTATATGTACCCCTTTCCCACGGAGGTTCTCCAGCATCTGCAGCCTCAGAGTTGGGTAACATAGTAACTATGCTTGCCTTATCCATTCTTCAGCCTCCCTCGATTCCAGCGTGCAAGAGGGCGCGGAGGTTATTTCACCAGTTTTTGAACGTGATCTTTCAGTCAGTTTCAACAGTTTTACCTATCTCTCCCAATACCATAGCTCTATTTATTGCTTATATGTTTCATAAGAAGTATGCACCTTCAACTGTTAGCTCCTATGTTTCGGCTTTAGGCTACTCTCATAGATTTCTTGGTTTGCTGATCCTACTAAATCCTTTTTTGTTGTGCGAATGCTTAAAGGTTACCATAGGCAGGGTTCCCGTCTGGACAGCCGTTTGCCTATCACCCTCCCAATCTTGCACAAATTACGTGATTACGTGGCTATTTGTAGGTATCAAGCTTGTCAATTCAAGGCCATGTGTTCTACACCTTTTTATGCCATTTTACAGGTTGGTGAGATGACTTCCAACTCAACTGCAGGTCCACCTACGCCCCTTCAAATAGACCAACTAATTAAACTAGCTGATAACAGTGCCATTACTATTGCACTTGAGCTTGTTTTTGCTAAATTTAAACACAGTTCAATCAGCGCCTTTTCTATAGTTATACAACGTCAATCCCCTTTTTGTCCTGTCCAACTGTTGTTCGACTATTTGGCTCTTCGCGGTAGCCAACCGGGCCACCTTTTCGCTAAGCTGGAGAATAGCCCAGTGTCTAGAAGCTTCTTTGCAGATATACGTAGGCTAGCATTAACATCTTTTGGCCTTAACCCCTTGCGTTACAAGGGTCACAGCTTCCGTATTGGGGCTGCCTCTTTGCTGCAGATAGGGGAATTTCCGATGACCACCAGATCAGGGCTTTGGGGCGTTGGAAGTCCAATGCTTTTCTTAAATAGATTCTTCTGTCTTCTCTTTCTAGTAATTAGCATGGTTTGCGGGCAGAGAGTTAAAAAGCACTGCGCCTCACTTGCAAGGGCAGCTGGGCCAGTTCCTTCGTTTTGTCTATTTTATGGGTTGTGGGGCTAACTTGTAGGGGCAGTAGTTCCCTGGTAGTTTACCTTGGTAGAGTTGTGGTTTTTCCTTTATGCTCTTTTTCTAGTAGAGCTTAGGGGGTTGTTTAGCAAGGGCAGCAGCCCCCCCATTCTCTCAGCTTTTTTCACAGAGGACAATTTCGACGCAAGCTAGTAAGTAATCCAGGGCTGGGGCCAGATTAGCGATGGCAGCAGCCCCCCGTTCTCTTAGCTTTGTACATAGAGGAAATTGACAAAGCTTAGTATATCAACTTGTCCAGTTTATTTGTGCTTTTTGTTTTCTTCCTGGGCTGCATTTCGCTTGGTTGGGGCGGCATCATGACCGCTGTCATGCTGCTTTGGCATTGTTGAGCCCTCACCTTTACTGGGCTTAATATGTTTGTGATTTAGATATGTATTTAAATGATTCAAAGAAAAATAATTATTCATTAAATCGCCTTAGGGCCAAAGCCTTCAGACATTTTACTCCAAATCATTCATGTCTCTGTGCCTTTAATATTGCCCATTAAACGAGCTCGGGAACTGTAGCCCAATGGCTTCATAGAAATTGTATATTCTGACCGGGAGTGGCATAATTACTGGGTTGCCAGTATGGCAAACCCAGTCGGAATCTGGGTTGTTTTTTATTTTTGTTTCCGTGTCGGTAAAAGTCTTGCCTGTCACTCCCCCTGCTAAGTGGTGTCCTTGTGCATAGAGCCTTCTGCGCGTATTTTCTTAGGATCGAGAGGGTAGTGGGAAATGCGTAGATTTCTCTGGTGGACACAGTAGAATGACAATGGCGTCGAAAGTCCTTTTAACGCGAATGGCGTTTTAGTGCATCTTTAAACAAAATATACCCTTATGGACATCAGGAATGGAATGTCGATAGGATAAACAAGACAGGCGGTGAATCCGGAATCTGGAATCTTAAAAGCGACGAGTAATGGACTTCGACAACAATCTTTTGCCCGTCGAGCCGAAATCAAAGTGAGCTGTATTTCTAATATTTTGCCAAGTGTGCTGTTATGTACAACACTGAAACCAAATGAACAATTCTCTGGTAACTCAGTATGGGTTCAACAAAGACAGAGAAGGAATCCATAGAGTGGATCTGTTATCTCAGTTGTCTCGCTATTTGTATTTATCTGTTCTCAACTCTGCACAGTCTTCCGGTAACAAT
>NC_090891.1:49863609-49881109 GCF_036669925.1 Montipora capricornis
GTTGTTGAGTTCTTGGATGTTGTTGTTCGAAACCGAGATGACTGTCAGTGTTCGAAAACCTCAAAGATAACAACCAGAGTTGGGTTCCAGTAAGCCACCAGCAATGAAATATCTTGATGTAGAAATAGACCAGTAATACAAGAGGCACATTGACTACATTTACGAGCCGCATACCGCAGCAGCAATTACATTGTGACGAAACTTCGACAAGCACAAAACTACGTGGCAGCCATCAACGGCGCCGCTGACCAGCATACCTACCTTCAATTAACTTTTGTATTACACAGCTGTCAGACGCTCAGAGTGCACGCTTAAACTTGTGGTAAAAGAAGTTGTGAGGCAAAAGGCCTCTGCTGGCACGAATTCTGGGTGACCCCTTAAATGGTCTTAATGACCCCCGACTTGAAAAATTTCACTGGAACGCTGCAGTTCAATACCACCCAACTCAGTCCCTTCTGTTTTTGAGTAACACCTACCACAGGCAACCCAGAGTACGCTCATCGAGCGTCTAGTTACAAATTTATTACCACTACAAATAGAACCTACGTAAAAACTAATAACAATACTACAACTACATACAATGCCTACACTACTTACAGCTTTAGCACTAATTATATTGGAAAAAAAGGTTAAAGAAGAGGAAAAAAAAGGAGGAAAGAGTTTAAAAAACCTATAGTGCTGAAACTTTTGTAAAAGGGTCAAAAGTGCAAAAGGCTTGAGTTTGACGCTGAAAGATTTCTGTCAGGAGAATACGAAAAGGATATACCGAGTTCTTATAGACCTAATAGCAGTCACTTGGTTTATCTATAGATAAATTTAGCAATGGGGTTCAATATTCTTCAAAGAGTCAGTCTTTAGAGAGTAGATTAGCCTCTTGCAGCCATTTAATCACCTCCTTCCAGAAATATGTTGTTTTTGTGTAACACCAAAAAAGATGGTTTAATGTCTCAGGAAAGACGTTACAGAAGGAGCAATTTTCATTTTCTTGTACACCAATCTTGGAAAGGAAGGTGTTAGTTGACACTCGTCTATATAAGAATTTAAATTGAAATTCTCTAAGCTTGGTACTCTTAATACATATTTTAGCCAACAGGTAAGCCTTTGACCAATTAATGATCTTAGTATCCTGAACGCCGCAATCACTGCTCTATTTCTTCTGACGCGACTCTGGGGTTAGACTCTTAAGCGATAAAAGAATGGAATGTTGGAGCTGCCATGGGGGAAGTAAAAAAGAAAAAAGGTGTATTATGGGATTTGAGAAAGGAGAGAATAACATATCCGTAACGCAAACTAGCACACATCAATGCCCAGCGCTTCAGTTATTTGGAAGGATTGGTTGGGATTAGTCTGTGCACGTACGCGCAGTTAGATGGTGACAAGTGAAATTAAGGAATTCACGCGCATTTGTCCGCTCTTTAACGCAAACGAAATTGTTCGAACTTCGAAAAAAAACCAAGTGACGTTGTTCCATTATTTCACTAGCACGCCATTTTATTTCCATTTAATATCAGGGGTGACAATTAACTCTTACGATTTTGGGGTCTTTCACTTGTTTATTGTACCGTCCAAGTACTCCAAGCATTAAAAGATGCTGCATACGCTTGAAACACAGTTTTATGTTTATAAATTTTGTCATAACCAACCCTGAATGATCCTACTTCTTTTCTGCAAAATGCCTTAGACTTGAATAATAAACTTTATTTACGTTTTGGCAAGTGTATTTAGCGTTGAGGCACTTGTAACTGGGGGCACTGTACAGAAATCAAATCAAATTGACACATATCACATCAGAGGTCTGTTTTCGGGGAGCACTCAGAGAAAAACCTCCCAAAGCAGAGTAGACAACGAACTAAGTCAAACCACATATGACGCCGGATCGCGCGTATCACCACGGTGGAGAACGCTCTAAACTCTTGGCGTCAACGTTCATTGTCTTACAAGGGCAAGGCGCTTGTCATCAATGCCTTGGCCCTTTCCCGTGTGTGGTACGTGCCCTCTCTTATCCATGTTCCCCGGTGGGTCAGTGTCGAATTGAATAAATAAATATTTCTGGAGAGGTAAGCGGGACTTACTCGCTCGTCGTGTCGTTGTTCAGCCTTCTTGTTTGGGTGGTTTTTCTGTGGTTGATTTTCAGTTTAACGTTGTGGCCCCTCATGTTCAGTGGGTTCGTTGGTTTGTTTCTTCTCCGTCTTCTTGGGTCTCTTTCACGGATTTTTGGTTTTCTTGCCTGCTTGCCGTTCCTCTGCATCTCGTTTTTTTTGCTCCTCCTTGTTTTTCTTTGAATTCTCTGCCTCCGTTTTATTGCTCTTTGCTAACTGCATGGCGATGTGTAAAGGATCCCATACTGTGTCTTCTTTGGGTATTTGTTTCTGTTGTCAGAAAATGCTGTCTCTCCTCATTGTGAGAAGAAGTTCTTTCTTATGTTTGGTTCTCTTTATGGGTCTTGTTCTTGGCGTCAGCTTTTCTTTTTTGATTTGGACCATCCTCTTATCGATTTGTGTTGGAAGGTTTCTCACGGGGTCTTTTACACGGCCAAGAGGCTTGCCACTTTTGGTTATGCCCTCCCTACTGCTTGTTTTTGTTATGCTCCTATGGAGTCTCTTCAGCATCTGTTTTTCCACTGTCCTCTGGCTGTTAGTGTCTTGTCTTGGCTTCAGTCTCTCATGTTTTTGGCTTCTCCTCTGTGCCCTTCCATCTTGGTTCGTCACGTGCTCTTTGATTTCTCGGCTGATGGGTTGTCTGAGGGTTCCTCTGGTTTTTGTTTCTCTGCTGAATGTTTACAAGTTTTGTATTTGGGGGGCTCGGAATGATTTTCGCTTTAGGGGTGTTTGTCCCTGGGCTGTCGATGTCATGGAACGTGTCAAGTCTCGTGTTCGTTATGTCTTCCTTTGTTTTTCCATTGCTTTCGGTCTGACCGCCGCCGTCATTTTGTTCGTTAGTGGGGTGTTCTTGGTGTGGTGGCTTCCCTATGTAATGAAGCTTTGGTTGTCCATATTTAGTTACTCGTTTGTGTTGCGCCTGCATGCCCTGGCCGTTTTTTCTGGGGGTGGTCTTGGCTTTAGATGAGTCTGTTGACGGGTGGCCTTTTATTGGTCGCTTTTCACCCTTGTGCTGGGTCGTGCTTGTTTTGTTTTGTCCAGTTGTCTTTGTTTTTCTCTATAATTGTATCTTCGGATATACCGACCTAAATATCGGTCGATATGTTACTTTTTATCACACATGGCCGATCTCTCTCTAAGAATCCTACCGTATCCTCGTACTAAAACCTGCTTACTGTATAACCGCGACTTTTCAGGCCTCTTTTTTTAGTAGAAACGTAAAACCCTGGAATTTTATCTGTAATCTATCCTCTTATGACAAGTTTCCTAGTCTGAGTTCGTGTAAAAAGTTTTTACGCGCCACTTATTTACTTTACTGGACACTACTTACTTCTTTACACAAAATTGTATTCACAACTGCGAGGATCATGGCTTCACTTGATTTCATATCCTCAGTTCATATATGATCCATTTCATATATCATTTCATCGTTGATTCATTCCTCACAGGAACATTAGAACTCACAAATGACCAGCTCCCACTTCAGTGGCTTCATCGCTCAGTTGGTTAGAGCGTCGCACCGGTATCGCGAGGTCACGGGCTCAAATCCCGTTGAAGTCCTGAATTTTTCGGGCTTCTTTACGCAATTGCAAAAATTGCGTTCATAACTGCGAGGATCATGGCTTCACTTGACTACTTATAATATTGACATGCCCTTCACATGGTTCCTCTCACGTGACTGCCCGTGCCACCGTTCTTAATAAGCACTTAATGACTTGCCCCTCGGGAAACCGTGAGGTGTGTTTCCCTGTGCCCCTCAATGTTTCCGGTGGTGAATCCGAGGGAAACAGTGAGGTTCTTGGGGAAACAACACTCACTGTTTCCCGAGGGGCCAGTCATTAAGTGTTTTGTTATACCTCCCAACTCAAAATAGAACAATACACAGATAAAAATTATTTGCTTGAAGTCGGCTTGCCTACAGATTTGCCGCCGTTTCAAAAGTGCACGACCTGATCACGTGTGAGTCGAAAGTTCAAGTTGTTGTTGCCCCAGGGCGTCATAAAGTTTTGTTCGCCCTAGGGCGTCATGACGTTTTGACCAATGACACGTGACACGTTCTCCTCCAATCAGAAAACGTATTTGAGTTGGGAGGTATAACAATTTTATTTGACTGGTTTCACTTACTTGTGCACTATCAGTTGTTAATTAGATTTATTGTAATTCCACTAAATTTTAGATTTCCTTTTAGATTTTTAGTTAAATTTAAGGGTTGCGCCTCGCATGGGATACTTTTCCCGTTCGCGCAATTCCTTTTGGTCTTTTATTCATTCTTATTGATTTACTATTTGTGCATATTTACATATTGTTTATGAGACCAATAAAGTTGATAGACAGTCCTTTTTGTTGTTTTTGTCGTTTTCATTTCGGAGTGTAAGTCGGACGAGGCATCTCCTAGATGCAATTCTTTGTTTGTCTGTTCGTATTTCGTTCATTGTTTGTAGGGGCGAGGCTCGATTCCTCGGCAAAGTTGGTGTGTTGATTCACCCCCGTTTGAGGTGAACCGTTGTGTTTGATGCACTAGTCGTTATTTCTGGCGGCCATTGCACTCACCCTACCGCGGGGCCAGCCATTCTCCTTAAACAAAAAATGACGCCGAATCGAACCCGGGCCACATTGGTGGGAGGCATCAAATCTTCTTGACATTATTGGCCATAATAGACCAATTCGGCTAACTCATTGTCTGCGGTCACACTTGAGAGAAACAAAGTGTAACACTAGTGTTGACACTACTCAGCTGTCAATTCCCAGGTGTTTTGAATCCCCAGGGGAACACTGAACAATAAAACTTGATTTAGCGCTGGTGTTAACTCCCTAATGCGACCGCAACCAATGTTGTAACCAATTCAGATCTCTCTGTATTAAGATTCTTTGTGTATTGCATTTACATGATAATGTAGCATTCACATTTAAATTATATGGCAATACCTGGGACAAAATGTTTTTTCTCAAAGGATTTGAATTGGGTAGAATTGTCACCTTTTTTTTCCGTGGAATTTTACATTTTGGAAAACTGAAAATAGTTTGGGTTTGGAAAGTATTTTCACATGTGAAATTATAAATTAACGCTGAAATTTCGCGCCAAAGTTAAGGAGTAATTTGTCACTCATGTTATTGAACTTTGAAGTTACCAATTCATACACAAGAACTAAGAGTAATTTGTCACGATAATACTGGCGAGCCTCGATAACAAAAATACAAAGAGCCAGGTACGGATAGAGAATTCAGTTGATAAAAAAAAAATTCTTTGACAGGGTGGCATAAAACATGTTGCCACACAAAATATATTTGGTTCTATTGTCTCTTCCAGTGCTCATGATTACTGCCTCCCACCCAACTCCCTTACCCCACATCCCAAAATATGTCTGCCTTCGTATTGAATGACGTCCGCGAATTGCTGATTTCATGACCCTATACAATGATTCTGTCACTTGTTACATAACATGTTCTTTATTCATAGGCGTTGGCCATCTACACTTAGCTAAACGTCGACCAAAATGCTCTTTGTTGTATTGTAACAACCAGTTCTGGATCTGGAGTGCAAAAGACGTTCAGAAAAGACTGTTGGGGATAATCGTCGTTTATCTTTATAGCAAGTTTGTTTTTCCGAGGACCTTTGTTTCGTGCGAAATTTAAAACCGTTCAGTCCTAATTTCGAAAGAGATGTGGTCTAAAAACGTATTGCCAGTCATAGTTAAATTTTCGCGATTTCACAAGTGTGATAGTGATACCTAAAAAACTTAAAATCTGAGTATTCGTTTACAGAGCTCGAGAAGACGGCTGTCTACAACCGATGCGAAAAGAAAAAAAGTTAACTTGATGAATGTGACACGGGTACTTGCCCTAGTCAGTTCCGCAATAGCGGTAATTACAGCCTGGTGTTCTATTAAGATAATAAACATAGAAAGAACCGCAGTTTCTGACTTTAATGGTAGTCGACCCCCAGCAGCATGTATAGCTCCAGTGGAAGCATACCGTCTTGCTTACTTGACCGTCAGCGACACTTGGATGCCCTCCAGTTAGCCATCCTGTTGCATCAGTATTACAGCGACTTTTTGGTGGACATGAAGTTGGCATTCTTGTACCTGCTGCACCTTGAAATCGATACCACGCCGGACTAATTCCACTGTCACAGCGGCTGCCGCTGCCGCTGCCGCTGTAAGTTACCTTTCTGTCAAAAGTTCTCAAAGTGTTGTAATTCCGGCATTCTGAGAAAGAAACAGGAACTTATGACTCACGCACGGTGGTCACGGACATACTGAAAGTCAGTATAAATAGGATAAAGCTCGCTGGTCGGTTTCTGTCTATTACCGTTTACTTTTCGTTTATGACATACTGGAAAAAATTAGATTTGGATTGACAGCAGATCAAAAACAGGGAAATTGCTCGGTTTATAACTCACGGAGAGCCATGCAGAGCGACCTCTTGATATCCCCAAATTTGCTTGTGAATATCTGAAGGGTGGGAAGGAAATCATAACGGGCGTGCTTTAAAACGAAAAGCATTGTTTTTGGCAGAACTGTTTGAAAAAAGATGCTGTTTTGCACAGTCGGTCAGTGCGCGGCCTTGGTGCAAGAGGTCCTGAGTTCGATCCCCGGATCTCACATCCTTGTTTCGACTTCTTTCCTTTCAGTGTAGCTTAAAGTAGCTTTGAATACCCTTAAAACGGATCCCTGGTGGAAAGAGGGGAGTAAAATGAGCGCACCGTCGGCTTCCTGACAAAATACCCTCGCTGTCGAGGGTAAAGGAACTACCGATGTTAAAGAAGGTACCTACGTTACCTTTACCTTTACCTTTACCTTCACCTAAATTCCCAAAGACCGAAGTGCACTTACCTTGCCGTCTCCGCTAATTCAAATTATATGTTTTTCAAAACAATTTGATCACAGTGAGTTTTCCTAATTGGATTGGAAATCATGTTATTAGCTTTCGGTAAATTAGGTTGGGTCCCTACCTCACTCATGGAGAGTCCTTCATGACAGACTTTTGCGACTGTCCTCCATTTATCCAAGTTATAATAACGGATAGGAGGAAGCGAGCAGATATTTCAACAACGAGAACGTAAATATTGTCACAAGAAGTATCCCGATATCTGAACGAGATGAAAAATCTTTCCACAAAAAGTGCATTTTATTGTTTGGAGAGTTTTGGGCGAATAAGTGCTGACGCGAAAAAGATCTGATTTTACCGAGACTAATTATGCCGGAGGCTTTCTTTGGGCGCATGTGAATTCGACTTTTCCAAAATGAAGAGCTTTTTTCATTACTTGACGTTAGCTCAAAAAACGGCTTCCGCTTTGGCTGTTGGCAGGTTGTGCGCGGTAACAAACAGTAGAATATTTTGTTTCGGACCAAAAACTGACAGTTACGGAATCGAAATGCCTTTAATTTAGTTTTAACTTGTCTCTCAGTTCTTCAGATATACATGGCCTTTTACGCCAAAGAAGATGTCAACTTATCTATTTTCTTTAAACCTTAGACAAATGGACAAAAACGTAAAGGAATCATTCCAAACAAGTGTGAAGGCAACAGTGGGTAGGTTTCTCTCCAAAACCTACCATTTTATGAAACTCAAAGGATCTTCATGAATGGCATAAAGGGGTAGCAAGGCGCGCGCACACATGACTTTCTGTCTAAAGTCATCTTCACGAACTTTGTTGAAAGAGCTGAGAGCAATTGGTACTTTGAGCTTCGGAAATAATGGAAAAACATTTTTTTGCTACTGTTTTGTTTAAGTAAAGCAAGCTGGTTCCAAAGTGGATACCTGACACAGGATGGATGCAAGTTCTTCCATCTCCACTGAAAGGATTCGCACAGGAACAACTGTAGGATCCAGCAGTATTTGTACATGTAGCCCTTGAACGGTGGCAGCTATGTAATCCACTGGTACATTCATCGATCTCTGTGTAAATAATGTCGCCCAAAACTCTTGCGGTTAATATGTGTTACAGCGAAGTTGTTTTTTTTTTTTAATTGAAGTTTATGAAGGTCCACAATAGGTTTGGCGGGATGCGGGATTTCGCTATCTCTTTGTGGTGATTCTCGGGATGCGAGTTTGAAACAAGGGCGGGAAACGGGAATTTCAATAACGAGCGGTGGCGGGATTTCCTGTTTTTATGAGGTCGGGATGCGAAAATCCAAAGGAAAACGCAGCGGGATACGGGAATTCAGTTTTGTCGTGATATCTCTAATTAACCAGCGTTGACTGACACAAATGGCTCTTTCGTTTGTAAACTGCCTTTTTAGCCAAGTAATGAATGGCAAAAGACGTCATAGACCTTATGACGATTTTGGAAGCCATCTTGACGGGTAGGGAAACGCGTGCGAAATAAGAGTTTCTATAGGAATCTGCGTTTAAATAACTGAACCTTAAATGTAGAAAATTTCCTGAATGGTAAACTTAAAATGCTTACCGTAGGATTTTACTGAAAAGAATTTGAGAGTCCAGCCTGCACTATAATTTTCCCAACGAAATTTAAAATTTCCTTTACATTTGTCTGTATTTTTTTCCCACAGGCGCATGTTTGACTGAGCGTAGATTTAAAGCAGCTGTACAGCAAAATTCAAAATTCCGCTGGGCCAATTCTAGTGCAGGTAGGATCCTCAAATTTTGTCAGTAAAATCCACTGGTTAGCAGCTAAGGTTAACTATTTCCCATTTTTTTCTGCATTCAAGGTTTTTTTTTTTGACACCGGATTCCTATGCAAACACTCCTATCTCTCTTTGCCTACCTGTCAAGATGGCATCTAAAACCGTGATAAGATCCTTAATCATAAAAAAATTACAATTTCCTCGATTGTGATCGGTTTAAAAAACTCCTGTTTTCCACTAATTCACTTGCCAAGTTGTTGTCCAAGTTCTTATCGGACTATTGTTATCGGACAGTTTAATACGCATTTAAAGTTGTAGTTTAAATCAACCAATCACAAGCTTGGTTTCAATCACCACAGAAACAGTGTACAGACTCTTAAATTGGGGTCGTGTCGTACCTCAATGAACGGACTTCAGGATTGGCCAAAAGAAAAATAGAAGAAACAAAGATAACAATGCATTTAGCACAGAAAACAATAGGAAGTACGACACTATAAGGCCAATGAAATATATTGCTCAACAAGAGGTACGACCCTACTTGGGGCTTTCTTTCTTTCAGAGTGACATTAAACAATTTATGCCTCCTTTGTCAGTATTTTAAGGCAAATTTTCCCTTTCTTTCATAACTTGACTCTTCTTTTTTTCTCGGACATTGTAATTTTTATGAAATAATTGGTAAGAGGACTTCATGTTGTTCAATTCGATCTGCATTCATACTCGTGATAAACAAACCGGACTCCAGCGATTTTGTTATGACTCGTATGAATACAGACTGAATTGGACTCCACTCAGTCCTATTACCATTACTTATCACCTTTGTGTGATGTTCATCTTATTTCGGCATTTCTATTTTCGTCGTTTTCGTCACAAGGACGCGTCTCAAACAACATACTCCAATTTGTTCCATGATATACATTTTCCATAATACGCAGACTATTGACCTCATCGCCTGATGGACACTAGCAGTAAAGAAAACTAAAGAAGTCGAAACTTCGGACTCAATTCACACAGTGAGTGCATCGTGAGACACGAACAACATTCATCTACCTAACCCAGCTGTTTTTTTTTTTTTTTTTTTTTCCAAAAAAAACACTGAGGATTATCAAAGCGAACAATGTTTACTTTGTACTGATACGTGGACGCAAGAACAGGCAAAACAGAAAAAAAATGGTCACTATAGCTACTAAGTGGAGATGCTGAGAGATGCTGAGAATCATGAACATCAAAGTTGCCCATTGCGAAGAGTTTAATATTATGCAACGTCCATTTGAACGTAAAGAAGAACGGGATAGCGGCATTAACAAGAAAAAATGGGCGGGAAGGAGAGATTTGTGGACTCTTGTTTATGGCCCATTGTAGCCGATGACAGCTTTTTAATGAAATCAGATTTCAAGTAAACAAAACCTTTACCCTATTATTTTTTTTTTTTTCATTTCAACATTATCTCATGTCCTTTCAGTGCTTCTGGGGCAAAACGTTTGTAAGTTGCGATTTTTATGTGATTTTTTTGTGTCAATTTTTGTGTGAGTTTTCAAGAGCGGGCACTAAGGATAGTTTATAATTCATATTCAGAAACGTATAAGAACTTATTAGATCGTGCGAAACTACCAAGCCTTCTTAATAGGAGATTGCAAGACATAGCTTTACTCATGTACAAGGTTAAATATAGGCTAGTTCCTGATTTCATTTGTGATATTTTCAGTACTAAGTCTTGTAAATATTTTAAATATTTTGATATTCCTAGATTTAATTCTGTATTATATGGTAAACACTCTCTTAGATATTTTGGACCCTTTTTATGGAACAAGCTAGATAAAAACATCACTGAAACGAGCAGCCTGTCTAGGTTTCAGTTTCATGTTAGATGTAAGGATCTTATACTGAACTGATAAATGGCAACAATTGCCCCGCGTGCGTAATTTGTACCTCTTAAGGTGTGCCTGTGTTCTTAGAATTGTTTTGATTATTTTAGCATATTGTAAATGTATATATAATTTATAGCTTATTTCTTATTTATTAGTTATCATAGTATTTATTATTTATTTTATCTTTATGTTGTGTCCCCAATTAGCGTCAGGTAAATACATCGACACATGAATAAAGTTCATCATCATCATCATCATCAGTTTCACTTACCCGAACATGCTTTTCCATCTCCTGAATAGCCGCTATTGCATGTGCACATGTACGATCCTTCGGTATCATTACAAAACGCATTGACGTCGCAGCTGTGAGAGTTGGTAACACATTCGTCGATATCTATATAAAAAGGCACACAGAATGCACCAAGCAAACCAAGATTGTTAAACAAAGATGGTATATGCATTGTTTAAAATGGTTTCGCTGGGTTGGGAAGGCAGTAGTTTTACAGGCGTCATCCATATTTCCAGTCCCTCGATTGCAAATTGATATCGTGATGTAAAACTTTCGTAAGTACTGTACTTAAAAGAAGAAAAGATCGTATACATTAATTTATAAAGAACCAACTAAATTGTCATTGTATCAATGATAATTGTATCATTTCTTTTATACATTTACTTTTTACTATTAATACTTTTGCAATGACGTGAGTAATTATCATCGTACAAGTAAACCAGGAAGGCAATTTTAATTGCTGGTTGTTAAAACAACCAGCACTAGACAATCCATGAACACTGGTAAACAAGCAATTGAGCATTTAAAGTGCCCCTGTGGTAAAAAAAGTCACTTCTTTTTTTTTCTTCAGATTTTGAAAGTGTGTTTGCCTAACACCTGACTGGCAAAATTTTGAGCTTTGATTTTTATCCAAAGGCCGTTTACTTTGAGTGTAAGTTTTGGGTTTCACGGTCCACCATTACTCGTGTACAAAACTGACCGATGGACCTCAGAGGGTTGGATCCAGGGAAAAGTGACGCCAAAGGCTCACTTGCTTAAAATTTCAGCGTGCGAATGCAGCTTATTATATATGAAAGACGCGAGTTAAAAGTCTGAAAGCCCAACACTCCCGCGCTGCAGCTGAATATTAATTCTCAGCTTTTTTTTGTCGCAAAAAAAACCACTGATTATTATCAAAGCGAACAATTTTTACTTTGTACTGGTACGTTGAGGCAAGAACAAGCGAAACAGAAAAAAAAGGTTAAGGTCACTATAGCTACTGAGTGGAGATATTGAGAATCATAAACATCAAAGTCGCCCATTGCGAAGAGTTTAATTTTACTCAACGTCTATTTCAGTATTCAACAAAGAAACTCGTAATAAAAAATTGGGAGAGATCGGGATTTGAACGTAAAGAAGAACAGGATAGCGGCATTAACAGCATTAACAAGAAAAAATGTGGGGCGGAAAGGAGGGAACTGTGGACCCTCGTTTATGGCACATTGTAGCCGATGGCAGCTTTTTAATGAAATCAGGGAATTATGCATGCAGAATGAATTAATTATTCATTCGCGCTATTGTCTTGTAGAACAATACGTATACCCAAGAGAACCGAATATATACATGGGTAATTTGTACTTACGGGATGAATAAAAACGGATCTCATTTTTTCTCTCCCTCCCTCTCTCTCTTCTTTCCCTTCATCGCCCACACCGTTACTCGTTTTTGTCCCAGCTTTCCTCTTTCTATCCCTTCGTCTTGTTCTTATTTCCAGATCCCGCTCGGCTTTTTCTGCCATTTTATCCCATGATATGTCACTCGCAGCTTGCCTTGAACTCCGACCCACTGTAAACCTCTGGATTACTTGTCCCTGTTCTTTACCACTGAGCTAACATGTCAAGTTGCTAATTCACACCTTGAAAATGATATTTATTTTGAATTCTGGCTGACTATTTACATAACAATGATACGTAATTATATACACGTGCCGCGCCGAGCACCTACAATCGAACTTACACTTGTAGGTTACCGTTAAGAGATCCCTGTTTTACTACTCTTGAAACAACCCATCCCTTTAATAATGCTAACCGTAACCCTAATTACGACTAAAGGCACTGTTTAGGCTTAAGGTTAGTCCCTGTGATAGTTTTAGGTTTTCCAGTATTGCTGTGAACAGTGACCTGCTTTTCCTTCATGCCCCGTGCGTGCGGCACACTTATAAGTTCACTGCGTGGAAGAGTATACCACGCTTAAAGTCTGATTGGTGCATCTTTCATCTTTCCGATGACAGCTTTTTAATGAAATCAGATTTCAAGTAAACAAAACCTTTACCCTATTTTTTTTTTTTTTTTTCATTTCAACATTATCTCATGTCCTTTCAGTGCTTCTGGGGCAAAACGTTTGTAAGTTGCGATTTTATGTGAGTTTAACTTACCCGAACATGCTTTTCCATCTCCTGAATAGCCGCTATTGCATGTGCACATGTACGATCCTTCGGTATCATTACAAACAGCATTGACGTCGCAGCTGTGAGAGTTGGTAGAACATTCGTCGATATCTATATAAAAAGGCAAACAGAATGCACCAAGCAAACCAAGATTGTTGAACAAAGATGGTATATGCATTGTTTAAGATGGTTTCGCTGGGTTAGGGAAGGCAGTAGTTTTACAGGCGTCATCCATATTTCCAGTCCCTCGATTGCAAATTGATATCGTGATGTAAAACTTTCGTAAGTACTGTACTTAAAAGAAGAAAAGATCGTCTACATTAATTTATAAAGAACCAACTAAATTGTCATTGCCAATTATCATTTCTTTTATACATTTACTTTTTACTGTTTATACTTTTGCAATGACGTGACTAATTATCATCGTACAAATAAACCAGGAAGGCAATTAACAACCAGCACTAGACAATCCATGAACACTGGTAAACAAGCAATTGAGGATTCAAAGTGCCCCTGTGATTAAAAAAAATCGCTTCCTTTATTTTCTTCAGATTTTGAGAGTGTGTTTGCCTTACACCTGACTTGCAAAAGTTTGAGCTTTTGATTTTTTAAAGGCCGTTTACTTTTGAGTGTAAGTTTTCGATTTCACGGTCCACCATTACTCGGGAAAAGTGACGTCAAAGGCCCACTTGCTTAAATTTTCAGCGTGTGAATGCAGCTTATTATATATGCAGAACGAAAGCCCAACACTCCCGTGCTGCAGCTGCATATTAATTCTGCGGCGTACACACGCATTGCATTCTTAAACTAGTGAGCCCTTGACGTCATCTGCTCCCCGATCCAGCTCTCTAAAGAATTTAAAGTTAGTAATGGCGGACCATTAAATAGGAAAATTCCAGTTAAAATAAACAGGCGTCTTTTTGAAATCAAGGCTTAAAACTTTAGTCACTTAGGGTGTAGTTAACAGTTTTGAAATCCAAAGAAAACTAAAAAATGATTTTTTTGGTCACAGGGACACCGTGATTAAGTTTTATAGGACACCTCTTCTTTTTCCGCAGTTGTCAATGTCGCGTGTCATTTCAGTGCTTCTGGTACGAAACTTTTGCACGCCCCAAGTCCTTTTTTATTTTTGTTTTATGTGAGTTTGACATACCCGAACATGTTTTTCCATCACCCGAAAAGCCGCTTTTGCATGTGCACATGTATGATCCTTTGGTATTACTACAAACAGTATTGACATCACAGCTGTGAGAGTTGGTAGAACACTCGTCGATATCTACCGAAAAGGGCAGAGAGAATGAACGTGTTAGCCAAACAAATCAACATTGAAGATGGCATAAGTTATCTAATATGGTTGCGGTGGGGAAGGAAAAGGCAGAAGACTCACAAATGCAATACATATCTCTAGTCCCATGATTGCAATTTGATGAGGACAATGGCTTAGCAAGAGTGTATAAGTTAAAGGTTGAAATTAAATTCGGGTTAAAATAATTTTGACCTTAGTCATTTTATTGTAAACTAGTTTGAAAACAAATTCACTTAAGAAAAACGACGCAACTTTTAAATTTGCAGACCAAATCCCAGCCTGCGGTGGACTTATTTGCCAATCTGATAAGTTTGTTGCGTTTCTTAATATAAGAATCTATTTCCAGGTAATCTCGAACGACTTCGAGCTTCCTTTTACCGAGAGCGGTGGAAGCTGAGCGAACCTTCTCCGCGAGGCCCGAATTGAAATAGAACTGCTTTTTGTTCCCTTCGAATTTGAAGGAGATTTTGGATTCTTTTTTTAGCTTCCTAGCGATAGAATCACTATTGCTTCAGGAATCCTCTATCCGACATAATTTAGAGGGCGAAGAGGAGGTCGTATGACTCGAATGAGTACAAATGAAGACAACGCAATATATATACCGACGCCCCGCTAATGAAGCATTGTGACAAAGTGTCACATAACACTTGAAGGAGGTTACGTAACCCATGATAAATACATTTGTATTCAACATTTTTCACAGTTCTGTACTCGCACCTTTTATTCTCCCACTCCGTTGTATGCCTTTAGTATTATGTAACCTTTTTTCACTGATTTATAACTATTATTCTACACTTTGTAATAAATTTACACCTACCTGTTACCCACTTTATATAAAGTCACTTATTTCTAAACATCCCTCAACTGAAGATGGATACTGAGTATCCGAAACATGTCTTGCAAATTTAAAAGTTGTGTCGCTTTTTTAAAATGTTTGATTTCAATCTTACAGCTACGAAAATTTGGTAAAATTTACATAGGTTAAAATGTTTTAAAACAGTTTATTATTAACTTTCTAAGAAAAAGTTGGTTTTCCCTTTTTTGAGGGGATGTAATAAAAAAGTGGAGCCTGGATTTTAAGGGGGGTTTAAAAAGAGAGCAATTCTCTTCTCTTCTCTTCTCTTCTCTTCTCTTCTCTTCTCTTCTCTCTCTTCTCTTCTCTTCTCTTCTCTTCTCTTCTCTTCTCTTCTCTTCTCTTCTCTTCTCTTCTCTTCTCTTCTCTTCTCTTCTCTTCTCTTCTCTTCTCTTCTCTTCTCTTCTCTTCTCTTCTCTTCTCTTCTCTTCTCTTCTCTTCTCTTCTCTTCTCTTCTCTTCTCTTCTCTTCTCTTCTCTTCTCTTCTCTATCTTCTTCTTCATGTATACCATATCTCCCTCATCTACCTTTCCTCTGTTCCCACTTACAATCTTCCTCAATTATCTTACCTCTCTTTACCCTCTTGCTTTCCATGCCACACCTGACATACGAACATCTTATGAGTACTGGCGAACCTCGCACCATCTTACGTATTGTAAGAGTTGATAGAACACTCATATCATTAACAGAGAAAAACCACAAGAAAGCAAAACTCGCAACTCAAGCTCAGCATTACGGGAAAATTCTTTTCTGTTGAAGTTAGTGGTACTTTTTCATCTTTATTACCATAAAGAAGAGGTAGGGTATCTTAAGGACGTTCGCGCCAAAATCTTCGTACAATTAAATTTTCTTCATTTTTTTTGCCTAGAGTTAGGTCATAAAGTACTTACGCCCAAAGGGGGTCACCGACTTTGTTTCGAAGAAACTGGCAGTGAAAAAATGCCTTAATTTCATCATAAGGAGATGTAGCCTCATCTGCTCATCCATCGAAAATCACAAAAATGGATAACTTCTCACAGTGTGATTTTTTTCATTTCATCATATTTGTAGATAGTAAGTAAAGTTACATTTGATTCATGATTACAAAACAGATCACCGATGTTCTAAACGAGTAAAATTGATTTGATGTCGCAAAGCTCTTGAGAAATTTCGTTTGTCACGTTTTTGCGAAACCTGTCGGGGAAAGACTGGATCCCAAGACAGGATCGAGCATAGAAACGAAGTTTCAAGCAGGCGTCATTTTCATTTGGTTAGTGTTTTGTATTATATCTCTCCATTGCTGTCATGCTCATCTTCTGGAGCAGGGTTTTTGTGAAATTTAATCGCTTGCTTTTTCCACGTAAGCCCGCACTATTCAAATGAACAAGGAAGAAAATACAATATTCGAAGCTCTTCAATATACGGACGAAAAATCTATGACGTTTTCTAAATTTCACTTTCCATTGTCAGCCACAGAAGGGCTATTAAAAGAGCATGTTCGTAATTGTAAAGAGAGAAATGCCCTTGATGGAAGAAGGCGTAAAAGCAGAGCCACGAGCGGAGGCCACGGAATTTACAATGGCCTAACCAGAAGCGTAGCGTGAGAGTTTGAAGGTGTACGCACACGAAGAATGTTTCGCGCGCCAAAGGCGCTCCAAACTAGGGCAGGAAAGCTTGAAATTTAGGGTCTCGGAAATGCCGTTTCCGACTATTTTTGAAGAACATTCCAATAAGTAAATGCAAAGAAAAATGCAGTTGTTAGTTGTTTATTTCACCCATTTGTCGAGTTTTCTCTGCAGCAAGCTGCAACACAAACAGGGGTTTACAGTACAAGCAAAGGGCAAGACGTCGCAAAATCTGTTTTTGAGTGTTTTCACACATGTGATCAGTAACCTTGTTTTTCCCCCGAAACAAAAGAAAACGTTTTCATGATAAGAGAGCTCAATTCCCGAAGGATTAGTTGGAGACACCGACATGGCCGCCGTTCTTTTGTTTAGGGACACCAAAATGGCCTCCGTGGCGTCACGTGAAAACACTCTATAAGGTCATCATCATCATACCATTTCCTTATAAAATAACCGGAAACAGTGGGACTGGTTATAAGACTGACATTGTGTAGGGGCCTCGCTTGCTTTCGTCCACGATTACATTTCTTGCCGTGAAGGCAACATCATCCAACATTGTTTAATTGGACATGTTGCACTCGTTTGGCCACCATGTCGCATGATGTTGGAAGTTGTTGACCGAAGAACATCGTCTTCAACATCATCCAATGTTTCTTTTGTTCTAAGTGTTGCAGTAGTTTGGCCATCACATCCAACAGTGTTGCACGCGCGCGTGCGCTGCGGCGATCGGTATCTATGTTGATGGTTTATT
>NC_090891.1:49886109-49918609 GCF_036669925.1 Montipora capricornis
GAAGTCCTTTGCGTGCAATAACCGCAACTCCGCCACCTCTGGTCGCTCTTGGAAGACTGTAAACATTACAATCTTGTAAGTGTTAATCAGGTCTGTCATGGTAAAACAATCAATTCCTGTAAGCCATGTTTCTGTGACATATCTAGCTGGTTCTTTTTTATGGCTTACTTAAACAGTGCGTAATCTAGTAATTTTAGAAATGTAAGGTCATTTAAGCTTTCTGTAATTTGCGATGTAATTTCTGTAGGCAAAATAATTTTTACAGGTTATCTCACTGCAGTATCAAGAAACGACATGGCCCTTGGTAAATTGCACGCTCTTTACAAATTATCCCAGTTTGTAACAACATGTTATTAGACAATCAGAATCATGGAAGACTGATTCGTGGAAAATTACATTATTATCAATAAGTGCGGCCAAATGACAAACTGCCCTCTGTAAAACGCGCCTTTTTGCTTTCCAAAAGGGAAATGCTCGGGCTGAAAATTCATTTGCCGCCCTGATTCTGATTGGCTGCAAAGATGTCAAACAACTTCGCTCGGCCAATAATAATAATATGTGTTCAAGGAGCAAGAAGAAGAGAAGAAGCACAAGTACCAGCAGCAGGTGTTAGATGTAGAAATGGGTTCGTTTACGCCTGTAGTGTTTGGAACCAATTGCGGAATGGGAAACGAGTGTCAGCGGTTCTTAAAGCATCTCGCAGACAAGATAGCGCAGAAAGATACCGAGCCTTATCATATTGTAATCACTTGGCTCAGGACACAGATTTCGTTTGAACTCTTAAGATCGGTACATGCATGCGTTAGAGGTTCGCGAACGCCGTTTCGTAGCAAGATAGAGCAATCATTAGACTGTAAAATAAATGTAGCTAGTGCGGATATTTGAGATACACGGTCTATATGTTTTTTTTATGGACACTGGTTTAGCCGTCATTAGTATAATTCGATTGTATGATTTCAGTTAATATCTCTGCATCATGGAGTTCGTAATTTTATAGAATTGTGAAGTTTTTATTATCAATCATCTCTATTTCTTTTAATGTAAGTAAGTATAATAATAATAATAAAAATAATAATAGAGCGGTTTTCAAATTAGTGTCGTAAAACCAAAACCAAAGTAGTTATTTTGGCCAATCAAAAAGGTCGGAGACAATCCAGAAAACCAATCAAGACTCGAAGTAATTACACGTAGCCGACACAAAGCGCGGGAAAATGTGTACGCGCGAGCTACCATTTCCTATTTTTGAAGGGTTATCGTTGGCTATTTAAACACATTAAGCCCAAATGAGTGGTCAAGTATGATAATACAGGTAAAAGACTTTCGATTCAGAGAAACTTTTTCTAGGCCGTAGTTTCCCTTTAAGAAACAGACCCTGACGAACTGTTTCCGATATGATAAGGAAGAGCATTCCATAGTGTCGGGGCCAGAGGATACCATTTCAATGTAACAGTTGGTGCGACTTATTCTGGATGAGTTTTTTTTTTTTTTTGCTTTTTTTTCTCAATTTTTGCTCTTGTTTAACTGGTCATATTGTTGCAACAACTTTCCACGTCATAGTCTCATGGTACATCTCCGTCAGCCATTCCTAAAAAATCTAAGACCAACTTTATCCGCAATGAGCGGAAACGTATCAAAGACATGCTCAACTCAAGCAACAACGAAGAAACACGTAATGGCATTCGACAACATCCTCCTTTGACCTGATACCTGGAAAATAGCATAAACCAAGCAAAGCGCCCCCGTAGTCAAAGAGAGCTCCACCCAGCCAGCACCAAGACCCCATACATTTCAGAACGATTCAACTACAAAATTAATAACATTTTTCTAAAAAAAAACATCCCAGTACGCGTTGCTCACAAATCATGTACCCTCCGACGAGCCCTCTCTAACAACATGAACAGCACAGAGCGTAAAGTTAATTAATGTACCAGGGAAAAATATCTCATTTCCGACACCTGCCTGTGCCTAAGAAAAAATGCCGTCTATCAAACTAAATGTGAAAGCTGTGAGCAAAAGTACATCAGCAGTACGGCAAGGACTCCAGTTAATTCTCGGATCTCTAATTTTAATCAACACACCCAAACATTACCTTCGTTCATCAACACTTTATTTTAACACTTACATTTTACATTCCTACACTTCTCGCACGTCTTACCGTATGCATTGCGTGGATTATTCTTCTTATCTCTGATTATGCCGTTGACCGGCGAAAGCTAGGAGTTTTAGTATTTTATTTTTGTGGTAGTGCACTACACACTATGTAACCGGGTTGTAAAAGTGTAAGAGTGTCCGTGTGCCAATAGGCCTCAGCGCGTGCATAAGTCACGAAAATAAGCAGGTCTCTTGGAAGCGTGCTTGAATTTCAACAAAATGAGCTCCAAATCGGCAAAAATTTGTGACGCTGATGAATAATAAAGCAGCTGCTATTTCCAAAACGATGCAATTGGTGGTATTGGTGTCAAACTTTATAACACTTGAAAAAAAGAAACTAACTAACAAAAACAAAAACCCGGCGTCTTGCCATCATTTTGACACAGCTGTATCATTTGTTTCGCGAGGAAACACGCAAGGTAACTTGATCACGGCGCCCGATGAGTTGGATGTCACTTTCGATTTTGCGATTTATTTGTGCAGCCAAAAGTACAATAGAAAAATTGAACGTGGCAAAACTCTCCCAAAATATTTTTCGCTGATGGTAACTCTTTATATTCCCGGTTCAAAATTCATGTTGTTGTCATGTCGCAAATTTTGTTGCTGATGGCAAAATATTTCATTCTCGATCGACTGTCCTCAAAACTTCCTTCTGCTCTTCCTAAAAACCGTGTATCAATATTTATTTACTTTTGAATCGATATTTGTTTCGCATAAAGCAGGCTAACAAAATCTGTACCTTACTTAGTTCGCATTTTTGAGCGTTAAAATAGAATTTTTGGTCCTATGTTTCTGTTACAAAGTGGTATATTTTTGAGGACAGACTACCAGATACTAACCCCGCCGGACAGAGTTAACTTTAGTGAACTTTTGTATTAGAAAGCTGTCAGATGCTCAGAGTGCACGCTTAAACTTGAGGCGAAAAAGAAGTTGTGAAGGAAATTGAAAATGATCAACATTACAGCTTCGAAACCAATGTTTCTCTATTCCCTTTTATTTTCCTTAATCTTTGTTGGTTTAGTATTTTGCTGGTAACAACATGTCTTTTCAAAGGGCTATTTACCTAAGACATCTACCATGGCATATAGTTTATTTGTGTCCCTCGTACCAACGCTCCGCTAGGGCGCAAATATTAAACTACTTGCTTTTCAAAAGTGATGTAATTGTCCTGTTAACAGAATCATTATTATCAGCATCATAATCAACAATAACAAGTTAGAAGAGATGCGAGCTGTGCGGATACTATGAATGGATTCCAGTACATTGTAGTGGATTGTATTGTTTATGAAATTTTATTGTGGTGTTGTTTCTCATAACATTTCTCTGCCTTTTCCTCCTAGGTTTTAATGCATCTCTTTGTTATTTTTATTCGTTGCCCCTCCTTCCCATGCAAAGTTCCCCTTCCTTCTCTAAATATGAACGTAGTAGAGACTGAAAAGAAAAGGTTATTTGTTTTTACAATATCTCGATTGAAACAAGAATGACTTTCAAGGCAGTCTTACATTTCTTTCCACTGTTGTCCTACCTCCGTCCAAGCTGTAATGGAATTATGCACCGGATCCCTATTCCCACCACTAGAGGAGTGATTAGCAGATACAAAAACATTCGGAGCACTGTTGTAGACTTTGTTGAAGTGGATGTCCTAGGAAAAGCCGAAGAAATCTGTCAGTCACAACAGACCAATAAAGGAATGAAATGTGTATAATTCACCTAAGTAATCTGTTGTTATACCATAGATTTGGCCATTTATCATGCAAGGAAAAACGCTGTTGCAAATTCAAAAAAACGTTGTCTTACCCTGCAGAAAGCGTTGTTAAAATCAGCCGGAGGAGGCTGAGAGGCTGCAAAGTAGACAGAACCGTGTTCAGAAAAGAGAGGTCTGTGAAGAGACGAGAATGCCAACCAGTTCTACAAAAAATGAAAGAGATAAAAAGTCCCAGGTGAAAACGCATAGTAATGAATAAGACAATAATAACAAGTCTTACATTCATGGTCATCATTTACCTTTCTGCAAAGTCATAAGGCGCTGCGTTGGTAAATTTCAACCGCAAGTCAAGCATTCAAATATAGACCATTTTCACAAATGGCGGCCACTCTTACACTCTTTTAACTCTATGTTAATTGGACCTGCTGCCCTCATTTTGAAACCTTCTTTTGCAGTTTGCTCGTCGTAGCGAGGCTAGAAAGGCTTATCAGCATTAAAACAAAAGAATATTTTGCTTGGCCGCCATTATGAAAGAGGTCTATAGTAGCTCTCCATTCTGCTTAACGGTATTACTCGTGCTGGCCCTGCATTGCATATGGTACCCAATTCCCCGGGGAGGGGGGAAACAACTCCCATATAAAAGGGACGGGGGTGCTCGTAGGTCCACAGCGGGAGGTTTCGCGGCACCTTTTGGTTTATTGGGCGGAAAATGTTATGACAGGAGACATTTCACAATTAACTATTTTTAATTTTGTCAAGAGGCGGACAATTCCAAAGCCTTTTATTTTCACTAATCCTATAGCCAGTACGAATAAACAGGCCGGGAGCTCCGCTTTTAGGCTTGGCTAAATCTATATATTAATTTTGTCTAATTAAGGCTGGGAGTTTTGGATGGACACTAGAACTTAACATAGACACCGTGTCATTAGAGTATTCGATTTTATTTACTGTTTCATTTGTAATGAACGCCTTCTGTTAAAAAAACTTTACGTTAGAGTGGGAGGTATTCGAAGCAACCATTTTTATCACTATTAAAAACTATGAACGTGTCAAAATGGGTTGTTCTAGAACTGCTACCTCTGAGAGGTAAAAAGAATTTCATGCCACGCCCACACGACAGGATCTTGGTACCTCTTATAGGGGTTCTTTTAAAAATTTCCGACGAGCACCCCTGTCCTTTTTACATGGGATCCCCCCCCCCCCCCGCCCGGGATTGGAGCAATTCATGACTATCTTTTCTTTTTATAGTTATCATTTTCCATTTCCATCTTAAAAACGTGGAGTTACATATAACGAATACAACAAAGCCAAGAGTTTCATGGATAGTCCAGAAAGAATAAATAGAGATTACTTCATGGAAAATGCACGCGTACGATTTTTATTCATGAGTTGAGCAGCATCAGAAAACGAACGAGTGAGCGCATCGAACGAGTGAGTTTTTTAATACGAAACAACGAGTGAATAAAAATCGTACAAAGCATTTTCCGGGCTGTAATGCGTTTATTTCATAGGGTATTGAGGTTTTTTTCGTGATAGTGTTTGATAGACAATTTTATTTCGCACAAATGGAGTGGGGCGATGAAAGCAATAAACTATGGTTTAAAATCGCTCAACCGACAATTTATTTAATAAATTTACAACACTTACTGTAGTAGTGCAAAGTGAAAAGTGTTTTTAGTTTGTCGCTTGTCAAAGCTACCGACGCTTTGGGTTTATTTCCCATTCCTTGATTCTTTAGTTGTTGTTTTTTGGACTAAAGAACCTCTCTGGTTTTCTCAAATATCAGATCTTTTGTTATGCTTGGAGAATAGCCTTTTTCCTTCAGTTGTTGTTCCAAGCTAGCCACTAAAGTTCGAAGGAAGGACGGGTCGTATTCATTGCCGTCTTTAGTGCGGACGAAGATGATAAATTGGGGGGTCCATTGCAAAATTTTGGGGTACAGCTAATTAATATTCAAGAATTAATATTCGATCTATTTCCTCTTAATTGCTGCTGCAGTACCCTTTCAGATTTCTAACTTGCACAAAAATAAAGTCTTATCCCTCCCCACGAATATGTACTTAAAATGATCAATTTTTGGACTGTTATGCCTGTTGATTGAAAATGTATGGGCTTTCAAAGCTCTATCGATCACATCTGAGGAATCCGTATTCTGTAGGAACTGTTGGCTCCCCTTGATATAGTGATCTAGATCTCCACAGCAAAAAAAAAAGAGAACTGAATCTCAATTTCCCGTAAAAGAGCATCATTTATTTTAACAACACTTGAGGTGTAAAAAAAGAGTAAACAAATATATGCGATCGATAGACACTTCATCGTCGGCCCGTGCGGCCGTGACTTCGGCATGGCCACTGTTAATAATCAAGCGATTGAATGCATTCAAGTTTTCATGTTCAACATGTTAATTTTAACACTATTTCCGAAAAAGTTGCATAATTTGCAAAACAGACAAGTTACGTGCAAAACAAGAATCGAGACGATGACACATGCGCGCACGAAATTAATATCAACAGGGTCGCACAAAACAAAAATTTAACATACTTCGCCGTTGGATTCTCTGTCATTTCGCTCAAGATAAGCGAAATAATGCTTGAAATTCACTTGGAAACCATGCAACAAACCGAATTTCGACTGAAATGTTTTATTATCACTGGCGGCAGCACAGGTAACCCAGGCTCACTGTGTGCGTCACGTAGGTATTAAAATATAGAGAACATATGAGGCGAAGTTTAGGTCTAAAAATTTGCTAGAAAATGGGAATAAAAATCGATAAAACTTACCATGTGGTGAGCTGTTGTTGTCTTTAATACGTACACGAGGTTTCGGGGAAAATGGTCCCCGTTCACCTTCCTTCATAATATAGTGACAAGGTAGGAGACGGAAGCCAGCGTCGGGACTCCGATCGACCCAAAACAAGCACGATTTTTTCCGCGAAAATCAAATCCAGTCGCTAAATAAACACGCCAGGTTCGTGGAATAGGAATTTCTCTAAACCATGAATCCACTGAAGCATCTCCAGGTAGCAATGCGGAGCCACCAGACTCCGTAAAACTTGTAAGTTAACCTGCTAAAATGGCGGCCAGAAAGCGTGGTACTCACGAAGTGCCCAATTCAAAATGGCACTGAACTCTGGACGCCTGGTGACGAGTATAATAAGTTCTGGAGGGAGGGGAGTCCCAAATTGCTAAAAACAAAACTCACTGAGCAATTTGGGACTCCCCTCCCTCGAGGGAGACTTATTATACTCGTCACCAGGCGTCCAGAGTTCAGTGCCATTTTGAATTGGGCACTTCGTGAGTACCACGCTTTCTGGTCGCCATTTTAGCAGGTTAACTTACAAGTTTTACGGAGTCTGGTGGCTCCGCGTTGCTACCTGGAGATGCTTCAGTGGATTCATGGTTTAGAGAAATTCCTATTCCACGAACCTGGCGTGTTTATTCAGCGACTGGATTTGATTTTCGCGGAAAAAATCGTGCTTGTTTTGGGTCGATCGGAGTCCCGACGCTGGCTTCCGTCTCCTACCTTGTCACTACATTATGAAGGAAGGTGAACGGGGACCATTTTCCCCGAAACTTCGTGTACGTATTAAAGACAACAACAGCTCACCACATGGTAAGTTTTATCGATTTTTATTACCATTTTCTAGCAAATTTTCAGACCTAAACTTCGCCTCATATGTTCTCTATATTTTAATACCTACGTGACGCACACAGTGAGCCTGGGTTACCTGTGGCGGCAGGTGGAAAGTGTCGCCGAATGTCTCGCCTAAAAAAACAGCTCAGACATAAGCTCAAGCTGGACATAATGGTTGACAAATGAAATCATTCGACTGCAAAATCCGAAAATAACAGCTTACCTTGAAATTTAAGAACTCCATCATTTCCCCGTTGTGAGAAATGGGAATGTTCAATTTCCTTGTGAAATACGCCGTTCGCATGTTTTTCCTGGCGTTCGTAATTAGCATAAACATTCGATATTTTTTCTGCGTCCAATTGGACCCTTTGTTGATGATGTATTCAGTATTCATTCAGCTCAACCGCTGGAATAACTTCCATTTTCCTGTCTTCGACCTTCGTTTTCAAAAGTCGTTTAAGCAATCATACATCTCGTTTAGTTTTTTGAACGGCATTTCTGTTTTCTTTTTCTAAAATAAATTCCTCAACTGAGCAAAAAGAAGCAAACCTTCCCTTGGCCATTTTTCAAAGGGCGCGGTTTTTTTGCAACGGCTTTCGGATGACGTACCATTCGATACGTTCATTCATCACTAGTGAAATTTCGTCGTTCGCGTTGCTGAGTGGACGAACGATATTTCTTCGCAGTGAAATTTTGTCGTTCTTGTTCCTGATTGGCTACATTTAGAATCAGTACGAATTTTATTCACTTTGATTTTCGTGGATAAATCTCAGTACCTATTGAATAATATATAGAACCAACCAAGCCTTTAAAGCGGAGCTCCCGGCTTTTTTATTCTTACTGGCTGTAGAATTAGTGAAAATAAAAGACTTTGGAATTGCCAAAAATTGAAAATAAAGCAGCACTAAAGAAATTACAAATAAACACTCAAATTTAAGGTTGTATTCCTCCAATGCTTGTTTTGAATAACTATGTAGCCACCAGTGTGTCCTGATCACAGCTATATTTTGTCAAACTTGGATTGAAACCGGCAAAAAAAAGCAGGAATGAAATATGTTTTCTACCTGCACGAAAAGAATCGACTGTCAAAAGCTTTTGTTGACGTAGTATGACCGTGTAGCGGCGTGGAACCAAGGAACACCGTTCAGACAGTTTGCGTTCACATTTCTATTTGTATTTCCCGAGAGTTTCAATACACGACGCGAAATAAGAATGACAGGCCAAGTGACCCACACTACAGTATTCTATCTTTTCTGCTAGCTGCCCTTACCATTCCGGAAACGAAACACTATTTTTTGTTTTTTGAAATAGTTTCTTGTTAAAAGTCTGGTCCACAGCATGCCATGTTGCTGGTAAGTTCAACCTTTGCGGGGACATAACCTAGAAAATCCTGGTTCACATCCTATTGATCCTAGTAAAACTCCTGTCAAGGCGATGTTTTAGTGTATGGCTCAAATGCTGGTAGTGAATGTGCAGCTATGTCACTATGTGCTTTTATATAATTACGACAGGAAATTAATTACTTCCCTGTAATTATCAGTCATAAATGTAGCAGGCTTCGTACTCTTAAGAGTTTTTCAAATTCCATGACTTTCCATGACCTTTTCCATGACTTTTTCCAGTTTTCCATGACCTAAACTTTAGCTACCAGTTTCGAAAATGGTCAAAATCGTGCTTGCTTTTGGAGTATTTTCTGACATAACTCGCCTGCGTTTTATTTTGTCCTTGCTTCCACTTCTGCAATAATTTACGTACCACACGTAACTATAATTTTCCATGACTTTCCATAACCGACAATACTTCAATTCCATGACTTTCCAGGTTTTCCATGACCTGTACGAACCCTGTGTAGGAAATAAACTATACACTGCCTTATAAAGCTTATCGAGACAAACATATTTCATGTTAACAGAATAACCTCCAGAAGTCATAGCGTTCAACACACCTTTTCAGATTCAATACGGCCCAAGTCATACTGGTAATAGCTGGTAATGTACTTGGAAGTTGCACAATAGATTTTGCTTACTGTATGTCTTTCATAGGTACTTTTCAAAATTTGGTCGCAAAGAATTAGAATTCTTTTATTTTTTTCCTCAATGCGTGAGTGGGCGGAATTCAACAAATCCTGCAATCTGATTGGTTCCGGGAGCGGGCGGAATTTTCTCATCCGGCCTGCTCACGGCAGGCGGAATCCTAGCCTTGGGTGATGACCTTAAATTTCCAGGGTTTTTTTGCACCGACTCCGTTTACATACAGAGGTTATTTTTCATTAGACAAGAGGTTTGGAAATAGAAGTCAAATAAAATATATTTCTCTTTGGAACGTTTAGTTTGTAAGTCGCTTTAATACTGCATTCACTATCAAGCGCGGTGCGAGTCAACAATTAAAAGAAGTGATTTCAGAGAGGGTGGGAGATAGAGAGGAAAAAAATAAATAAGTTATTTACCAGAAAAGGGTCGGTCTATATAGCAAAAAACTGTGACATCGGTATTGAAAAAGCTACCCTCGGCCTGCGGCCTCGGGCAGCAATTTCAAGGCCTCAGCTGGCATATAACATATATGTATTTTGACAATTGAGTGCATATTACTGTGAGTATTTAAATTACAACAAATGGTATATTTTAAATATTTGATTCTGGTGCTATGGATTCATTTGGCATGGCCATCCTCAAGGAACTTGTGTACTTCTGAAAGTATTTTCAATTGTCGAGATATAGTGCACATCTTCACGTGTCGCGCACGTGACAAAGTGACCTTTACGTGCCCCGCTGCACAAAATGTTTTCACATCTCACCTTCGTTTCTCTTTCATTTGTTTCTGCAAAAGATGTTTCGATGAGTCATTTCGTTTCATCTTAAACCGTTTAATTAGCGTTTCTTTTCTCGAACACTTAGCAAGAATACTCATCGATCAGTAAAAAACAATGTGCTTAGCCACTTTTGAGTAAATACACTATTTTTACTTCGTTTCCATGGTCCAGTGGTCATTGTTAACACCTGTAATGAAGATAATCTGGATCCGGGCATTCACTATATACATTGTCGAACATCATGAGAATCGCAATGTAAGGCCGACGTGAGAAGGACAAACTTTTCTCTTTCTTTTATTTAGTGCTAAATTAACCATAGACCACCGTACTTTTTCAGGCCCGAGTATAGGCTACTAGTAGCCTCTTGTTTGTATTACAATATAATCTAGCATGTATGTGGGGCAATTTCGGGCTGTTTTGTAGTTTTAACCCGAAATTGCCTCGCATTCACGTTTGATTACATTGTAATGCAAATGAGAAAAAACTAACCGTGAAAAGGACTATTGACCACAACACTTCCTTTGGTGGCTTACCGGCGTTGTAAAAATATAAGTAAAATTTTTATTAGGGCCCAATTAACTAAAACACCTTGTAATAATAACTCTGCAGTTCTTTTTTATTTCTGCACCGCCTGCCCCTATATAGAACACGGCCGTAATGAATACACTTTTCATTCTACGCGTGAAAGCCATAAAATCAAATCTCACATTACTTGCAACACTTTCAATGTTATTTACATGATTCAGTGTAAATTATGTAATCTTCAGTATATCGGGGAAACCACACGTCGCCTTAAAGACTGGTTTAATAAACACAGACGCCCTATTTCAGTCCCACTAGCCGGATTATATCCAGACCGCAATCGAGTCTCAGAACACTTTCTTAGCAATAACCATTCACACAGGCACATGTTTCTCATTCCCATCGAAAAGCTCATCCATCAATCAATGCGTCTTTTAGGAGAGCTCGGTAAGCCCATCTTATTGAAAAAGCAAAAACTACAGAACCTCTTGGGATAAACAAGCGTGACGGATTAACGATCTCATTATTTAGTGTACAGTGTTTGAACGGCATTTTATTCTTTTGAAATTTTGGCTTGTTTATCCAGTAGCTATATCACGTTACACTATCATTTGAAATCCTCTTTAATGACTTCGTAACATGTGTATATATATATTTTGTAAATTCGTTAGATCTCCAAATAAACTTAATGAAAGCTGGTAATGGGCAGCCGAAATATCGTTGAAAAATACATTTTCGCGTTATTTTATCAGTCGTGCATCAGTCTACTTGACTTTCAAAATTATTTTTTAATCAATTTTGACTGATCACGATCTTCTCTGATCCAACAATGTGCAAGACGTATTGTGCACGGTTTTTGCAAAGGATTTAAAACCTCAAATTCACTGATAACATGGATGTCCAATATCGAAGATGTACGCTGTAAACTAGCTGGAGTGTCGGCTGGATGGCCTCCTGCATGAGCTCTAAACTTGAGCTCGTGATATGGTCAGGTGATACTGGTCATTATTGGCATACATGGTCGGGTGGACGGTCGTACGGTCGTACGGTCTTACGGTGAGCAAAACCAACTTTTCTCGCACAGATGGGTTACCATATTTTCTTACCCACGGTGCTCCGCTCCGCGCACCCATGGTGACTCACGTCAGTTAATACAATAATTTGGCTGAAAATGTTGTCGCGTGACACTGATTTTCTCACGTCATAGTGTTCACGAGCATGCAAACCTCAATATTATCCCATTATAAGGGCAAACTGCAAGCTACCTAAGCTAACTGTAGGCCAACCGGTGTGACGTTTAGGCTAACCAGAGTGGTATTTAGGCCAATCGATGTGTTATTTTAATAGGCTAACAAGAGTGGCTCGCTGGCTTGCAGATTATCCGGAATGGTTGCAGTTTTGCTGGGATTTTATAAAGCCCCCAGGAATGATGAAATAGCTTTGCAACATTTTTTTGTTCTTCCTTGCAGCAGTGCAAGAATTCTTTTAATATTTCATTTGTGCTGCATGGAATTTTTTTCTTCCAACAAGCGCTGGCAGGAACTTTTTTTTTCAAAATCGCCCACCTTCCCTCAACAGTTAAAGGGTCGGCCCCTAAGTGGGCATGTAGAAAACATTCCTCCTGATTCGCTCTCTGTCGATGGTTATTCTACCTTAAAGTTTTCGATAGATAAATCCAATTTTCGTGTTTCACTCCCCATCGATCAACGCATCACAAATTTCTTTTGAAACTAACCCCTTCACTCTACCTGATGATGAGGATGATAGGAAGCCAACGCCACTTTCATTCTGTCTCCTAAAGCCTCGTTATCAAGGTGAAATTTAAAATATATAAAGTTTCCTAATCAAACAAATATGCTTACAGTGTAAATATCCTCATGGGAGCCCGCGTAATTTTGCAGTTCTCTTAAACATAGTTTGAAAGAAGATTGCGTGACATCCTCCAACCAAATACTGGCCGCGTCCCTTTTTAATCCTGCATGGTGATGAACAGCGGTGATTAAAATTAAGGGTTTCTTTGAGAACTTTCCCTGAAACCAGAAAGAGAAAGTGTTTTAAAAACGAGAGAAGCAGATAACGATACTTCAGCGATGATCCTTCGCTAAGAAATCATTTCAATTCGCAGTATCACTTGTAATACTATCAAGATAAACATCGGGTTATACCGAATACGACCTCGCAATAGTCAAGCATCCTAATGACAAGACAGCTGCACGTTTTCTTTCAAACTCGGGCCGTGAAGTACAACAAAACCACATAAACTAGTTTTCAGAATGTAGCTAGAAGTGCTACACCCCGATTTATGGTGGGGAAAACAAAGATATTAAATTTACATAAAATGGGGAATGTCTTGCAATTCCTTCGGTTTGTAACTTTACAGAGTGGAGAATCCAAAATTATGTCTAAGAGCCATTATTCCCTCCTTCCTAATTTTGCTTTGAGTTTAAAGCAAGGAAAATCGCTCCAAAATCGTTCCTTACCGAAGGAAAATTCACTGTCTCACAAGTCGTCCCAGTCCACCAGTGAGATATTCTTGTCTCTCCGCTTACTCCACCGGCTGGAGCTCCCTGATAACCCATCCAGTCAACTGTTATGTTAGCAGTGTATTTCCGCTCATTAAATCCTGACGCCATCACGCAGGCAGTAAATTGTTGATAATTTACATTTTCAACCCAAGATACTGCAGCATCGTGGACATAGGACATGTCACCAGTATCCACATGATTGACAGTGATCTGCATTTCAATGGCTTTGTCAGGGTAGAAAACGTAGGGCTGGAAAGGAATGACTTCACAATGGGAATACCCTAACCATGGAATGTGAGGCATGTGACGACGACCTCTCTGGAAAGGAAATCCTTTCGAAAGTAATAATAAAAAGAAGAGAAAAAGAAAATATAGTAAGTAAGATTAGTCCTAGCTTTAACACCCAGTCAAGGGCCGGGTCCGCTCGAGATTCTTAACTATTACTAAGCTCTATTTTTGGCTAGTTTTTTATGGGTATCTATCCCCGCCAAAATTCAAACGTGTTCTTAAATCCAAAAATTTTTCAGAAAATAATCTTTATTTTACAATGTAAGTTTCAAAAAAGTCAAAACAGCTGATGTTATATTCCCACAGGAGATTCCCACAAAAGCAGTCAAGCTAAAAACAAGAGCTTTTGTGACCGATTGAAGTTCGCAAAAAAGATTTCTTTAGTAGCTAAAGTTGCTTCCACAGAACATACACTATCATAAATAATACACCACGCACTACGTTTGCGTGATAAAATGTCTCTGTTATTTTACCAGCGCTAAAAATATACTTCACAATTTGTGTTAATAATCAAACGCTTAAGGTAATTCCCTTGAAATTGTTCTACTCTCAAACTTTTTTGGAAACTTGGCATAATTCACATTTATGATATGTACATTAAAAAAATGCAATAAAAAATGCGGTCACCGTTCTTTTTTAAGCGTCAGCACGCTCTTAAAATGGGGTCTTTTTACTGTTTTCGCGTTAAAATTTCGAATCACCTTCATACAGAATTAAGTCTTGGTTACTTCAAAGACACAAAATTTTATTTTGAAAATAAAGCTTCTTTTATTTATATAAGCAGTAATGCTTCATTTACGCCGACTTTGATTCCTGGTTGTGACAATAGTGCACTTTTTGGGACAGTTCCGTGGTTAGCTTGAAGTCCTCGCCTTGGGTAAAATACACCCGGTATGGAACTGTTTTCCAAAAAAAAATTAATGTTTTACTCTCACACCTTTTTTCTTCTTCACATATGTTCTTTATTAGACTGTTCTTACCAAATACCTGAAAAAAAAATCGGGGGTCGCCGTGCTCGTTTGAGAGAAAAGGAGCATTTATTTCGCTATCGGGTTTAGTTTGAGCGAAATCTCTTACGTTTTGTATGCGCACGTGCTCATGTGCGCGCGCTAATGACGCGAAAATCGTGCCCAGTAGGGATGCGCAATGCAATACTAAGGAATTACCTTAAGCCCGGTGTGCAGTTCCAAAAATATGACAGCGACAATTTAGACGAAGTTGTTGAAATACAAGTAATCCAAAACTGTCTACTCGCTTGACAAGCGTGCGACTTAGGAATCACTCTGTTTAACTATCCAAAGCAAAACGAAAACCAGAGAACAAAATAAGATGCCCGCACAGTTTGAGGTCGATACGTGACATAAACAGATGATACCGACTGATCGATCGCCGAACACGTTTGTTTCCCATGGATAAACGTTTCCCCCTGTTTTCTTTCACGGCAGTACTTTCTTTTCTTTAAACGTGTCGCAAACTATTAGAATCGTTCGTTATCACTCAATTTGACTGCTCACTTGAGCTTGTTGAGTAGTTTTAATTTTTACCTTCTCACCGGCATACAAAAATTCGAAAGACGCGAGTATATTTTCTGTTCCGTCCGATTGATTTTATATCAACTTTTTTCCTTTCACGTCGAATTCGACGTTTAGTATATTCAATACCTTGCCGTGAAACGTTTTTTCGATGGTCGTCTGGCCACAAAATCAAATGTGTTGTGATTCTGTTCCTCGCAATGATGACAAGGCCTACACTTCGACCCCTCCCCAAACACACATTTAAAAAAGTGACCAGCCCCAACCAGGGTTCCCAACCCTGGGAACGAGGTTTGGTTGATACTTAATTTTGAACAAAATTATGTATTGATGTGCTGACCTTCGCAGCTGCCAGGATGCTGGATTGTAAAGTTGAGCCGCAGCAGGCACATCTCCTGTTCAAACAGACACTTATTGTCATACGTTGTGCCATTTGATGAACAAATTGGTTCTTGCGAAGATGGGCATCTGTCGATGCTTACACAGCGAGCATTGAATGGACCAAAAGCCTTGCACAAGCAATGATGCTGACATGTCACATTGAGACATGGGTCCAAGTCTGGAAACATGTATGAAATAGCATTTAGTTTACAATACGTTTCAACAAAAGTGTTCCTTCCCGTTTACCGAGTTGAAATAACTGGACAACAAACTCGTACAATACGTAAATTACAGCTTAACAAGATCTAACAAAGTCGAACCGCAGGAAAGCATAAAAGAATGCGACTTAGATCAAAGGTGTTCTATAGCTTTGTGCCAATGTTTTTCTTGGCGTCATTTGGTTTTTAATAATACCACCGTCACTCTATATTTGCCCGATGGTGTTTACTTAAACCCCCGAGGCCAGTATTCACTTTATCGCAGCTATCGGGGAGCCACCTTGAAGGCCCCTCTCTTGCTCTGACTTTGTCACCTAAGGCGAGCTGTCGTTGTCTTTTGCCCAGTCGTTTTTTCTTTATTTTCCACCTATAGACATGTAACATTTCGTTTCTGCTCAAACGGTTTCTTTTTTGGACATTTCTTGGGCTTTGAATTATAACTTCCACTTTTGTGTGTTATGAAGGTCTATGAAAGGTGGTATGTCATGAAGTCTTTGTTTCACGTTTGTTGGAAAAAGTACACCTCTCCCAACCTCCCCCTCCGGCGCGGGTTCGATTTATTAGTTGCTTTCTGGTCTCAATTTACCCAGTTTTGTTAAAGCCCTTGTTGCTTCGGTATAGTAGACCGTGTGCTAATTCTAATAATAATAATAATAACAATAAAGAATTTATATAGCGCCTTAATCCGTTTAACCCAAAGGCGCTGTTTACAATAGTTGTTACCTATGAAAATTAAAATGTAATAAAAAAGGAATATATGAAAAATACTAATCTTAATATAATAAATGTATATATATCAATCTTAATCATAAGCTCAAGTTCCCTAGTCATAATTGTCGTTGTAAAGTAAAAAGAAATGCTTTGAGTTTTTTTCTTAAAAAGCTCTAAACTGCTAATTGATCTTATGTCTAGTGGTAAACCATTCCAGAGTCTAGGTACTACAGCACAAAATGCTCTTTCGCCATATCGTATAGTGTTGGTACGAGGAATTACTAATAAATTCTTAGAACTAGAAAGCAGAGCTCGTTTAGGCTTGCACTAAATGAGGAGGTCAGATAGATAAAATGGTGCCAGATTGTTTAAGCACTTGAAAGTAATCAGGGAAGTTTTGTAGGTTATACGCCTTTCAACAGAGAGCCAGTGGAGCTCATGTAGAATTGGCGTGATATGATCATGTTTCTTTGACCCACTAACGAAACGTGCAGCTGCATTTTGCATTGGCTGGAGAAGCTGAATTAGGTATTTAGGGAGACCAGTTAAAAGAGAGTTATAGTACTCCAGTTTGTTTGTAAAGAAGGCATGGATCAGAATTTCCAATGATAATTTATCCAGTTAAGTGCGAATCATCCAGATGTTCCTCAAGTGCCAGAATGAAGTCTTGCAAACAGAATTGATATGAGTCTCAAAGGTGAGGGTGTCATCAAACACAACACCAATATTACGACATGAGGCAGTTGGAGTTACACCCTCTTCGCCCACCATAACATTAGAAATGTCAGGACGTGGTGAATGTCTTGTGTGGAAAACTAAATGTTCAGACTTATTATCGTTCAATTTCAAATGGTTACGAGACATCCAAACACGAATTTCAGCCACACAAGCTTCAACACAATGATGACGTAGCTGTAACGAGGTCCTCACTACAAGCGGGATTGAATGCCAAGTACAGCTGTGTGTCGTCAGAATAAAGGTGGTACTTTAGACCACGACTTCGAATAATGTCAGTTTTTGGTGAAGTATAAAGAGAGAAGAGCACGGCGCTGAATTTTCTCTAGCTCTTCAGAGAGATACTTAGGTAGACCATCGTGGAAAACTTAGCAAGCATATTCAGACACGGGCCGGATACACGTAGTATAAAAACAAACTAGCTGCGCAGGATCTCCTTTTGCACGCTTAAGTTGCCTTAACTGATAAAGCCTGGAGGCTCCTTTTTGATAACATTCTCTATGTGAGCGTTCCACTTAAGATTGTTTGAAATTGTGAGACCAAGAAGTTTTACGCTAGTTACAACCTCTATTGGTTTGTTATTGATAGTAACTGCTTCGAAAGAATCTGCAGATCTTGAGAAACTTATCTGCAACTACTACTACTACTAATACAATCCATTTCAACATATATGGACGTTTCTTTAATGAAATTTTTAACTCAACAATAGCGTAGCAGCACCGGATCCATTGATTCAAAACCAGTACATGTGGGTGATGTTTCACATTGCTTTGTAATAACAAGATCGCGGTTGTGGACATTTCGATGACTTGGAAAGTCTATCCTTTATACTAGGCCAAAAGAGGACAGCAAACTATTGAAATCAGAAGCTTCAGAGTCGTTCGGCTTATCTACGTAAATGTTGAAGTCACCAACGATAACAGGATAGTCACTTAATAAGACAACGTGTTCCAAAAGAGTACTGAATTCATCAATAAAAGTCGAAAAGGAGTATCTGGTGGACTATAAAGTATAATGATGTTCAAACATTCGTCGGTAGACTAAGCAAAAACATTTAAATATCCAAACGTCGAAAAAAGATTTAATATCGTTAGATTTGATATGATGGACGCTCCTGAATAAACCCTAGTTCAGATTCTGTTACGCCTGAATTGTCTTTCGAGGTGTCAAATTGAATATTGATAACATTGTTAAAGTGGTACTACGGCCAAAAAAAAATTTTGTTTTTCCTTTGGATTTCAAAACTATGTTAACTAAACACTAATTCACCCAAGTTTTAAGTTCAGATTTTAAAAAGACACCTGTTTATTTTAGCTGGAATTTTCTTATTTATTGGTCCGCCATTACTAACTTCAAAATCTTGAGAGAGCTGCGTCGAGGAGAAAATGACGTCAAACACTCACTAGTTTAAGAATGCAATGCGTGTGTACGCGGCCTAATTAATATGCAGCACGGGAGTTTCGGGCTTTCAGACTTTTCATCCCGTGTTTTACATATATAATAAATTGCGTTTACACGCTGAAATTTTAAGCTAGTGAGTAAATGACGTCATTTTCTCTAGATCCAACCCTCTGAGGTCCAATCGGCCAGTTTTGAACGTGAGTAATGGCGGACCATGAAATCCAAAAGTTACACTGAAAATAAACAGCCTTTGGATAAAACTCAAAGCTCAAAATTTTGCCAGTTAGTTGTTAAGCGAACACGCTTTCAAATTCAGAAGAAAAAAAGGAAATGATTTTTTGATCATAGTACCACTTTCAAGTTAGCTCGTCTTGGTTGAGTAGGTCTAGTTTCGAAATTTTCAAACTCAAAATTCGTTGCAATCCTCGATTCAATTGGAAATATACGTGAAGTATTTCGAGGTTTTCGGATTGCTCTAAATCGCTGAAGTAGGCTTACAGCTTTCAGAGTGTTCCGTGCTTGAGAGCAAATAGGTTTCACCTGTTGTTGTTGTTGTTGCTGTTATTGAACATGGCGAGCAGTTTTAAAGCCAGAGCATGACTCAGGAATCTTCCACCAATACCGTAATTTCAGGAGTGAAGACCTTGAATATCTCAGCATAGTGAGAAGATGATAATGTTAACTTATGTTTCGATGATAGTCCAAGGCGAATAAACCTTTCTTACGACATTAAACATGATTAAACTAAAAAATTGAGAGCCGATAAAAAAGCAACCAACTTTGTGCTCTTTTACAAGACTATCTTGCCACTACCCGTCCCAAAACACTGTACAGCTCCCGGGTTCCACTCTTATTCCAGATACCGGCCAGTCTTAGCCTCTTTTTCAGGTGAGTAGAATTTGCTCCCTGGGACCCAGGGTCACAATGATGCTTTCTTGCCTGTCAATTTACCAAATGACGCGCTGGTTCCAGCTAAACTTCGGACCAAAATCATACAAAATGAATTTGTTGATTTTGACTCCCTTCTTGTTAATCCAAATTTCGAGAAAAAGTTTCACATTCCACCTCCAACCCTCACCGGAAGTTTCTTTCCCATCGTTAGCTCTCAAGCCAGTTAACAAGGCGAAACGCATTAGCTCAACAGATGTTTTGGCTACAAGTTTTTGATGTGTATGTTGGTATTTTTACTGCACAGTATCCCCGCGAGGCCCCAGGCTTCATGAAATATGGGGCTACTATGAAGGATCTGGCTGCTAGGGGACATAATTGGCGTTTTTATGACGAAAACCATACATTGGGAATTGTGGCCAATGTCCCAGAGAAATGTCAAAAAACCCATTGCGGCAACCGGTGTCGGGAAGGCCCTTGATGTTCCCTGAGGCTATTTCTTCAAGTTTCCCAATGGGGATCAGTGCTCAGGATGCTATTTTTGAGCACTCGTGCCCCTAATGTGCTTCCAATGTCTCCAATCCAGCACCCAGATCATTCCCCCAGCCTACTTGTACAGGAGCTTCCAACACCCGTAAACAGTGATCGCTTGCAATTTTTCCTTTCTGGGTATGTCCCTTCAGTAGCCTTCAATTACGGTTATCTCCTACACTATGAGGGACCCCAAGACTCTTCATGAGCTAGAAAGAAAACTTTGCAATCCGCTTTTTCTGAAAAGCTGTTTTTTTAAACACGTTTTTAAAGACAATAACAAGCCAAATGAATGTAAATTTGATAACTTACACAGCCTCTCCGTTAATAAGATATCAAGGATACATTGTAACTGTAAAGCCCCTATGGGGGAGCTTCAATAAATGTATGTATGTTTGTAACGATTTATAGCCACATTGGTAAAAAGAGTGCTCCTACTACTACGCTACCACTGTTCCTCACAAGATATTGCTTAACTCAAAAGTTGAAAAATTATAGCTTGAAAGCGGTGTTCTGTATCTTGAGGAAAACGGACTCCGCGCCCAGTTGTCAAGAGCAGTTTAACGTTTGCGTTTTACAAATGAAGCCTAACACAACACAATACGCGAGGGCTTACTGCTTAAAAAAGGAAAGGCAAAAAAGAAAGAAAGGATGTGCGAAAACTGAGAACTTGTTTTTCTAATAATTCTGTTTCCGTTTTCTGTTTTGGCCTAGTCATTTCTCTTACCTCCAACAATTACGTAATCAATTTCAATGAGATCCTTCTTTCCGCCGTCGCTGTTATGACTTTTAACACACATCTCAGTCTCTGATTTTGTGGTGTACTAAAGAAAGATGGATTACGAGTGAAGAATAAAAACCAAACAGTCTATTTTACTTTTATTTCTTATGGAAGCAAATTGCAGTGAGACCATAAATCTTTCATCCCAATAAGTTATTAACCTCAATGATTTCCACTAGGACAGCTTTTTAGTCAAATTTGAATTTATTTGCAAGGATGGCCTTGGAACAGAATAGTGTGCAGCATTAATTTTTCATGACCGGCCAAGGTTTCCTCGCTGTGAGCCAGTAATCAGTGTTTTTAAATTCAAAGTCATGACCAATCATGGATAGGAGCTGGACCATAATTACAAGCGTATGCAAAGTAATTGCCAGCTCTTTGTTGAAAAAGCAATTTGATAGTTCAAATATATGATACAAAGGGACCTAAGACTGTTTGCTTGGGTAGACCGTAGTCGAGGGTACATCTGTTGGAAAGAGAGCGCTTGTTACATAAGTAGGATATAAACGATTATCATAGATAATTCTTTTTATTAGCTTTTAGTGAATGGAGGTGGCTTCTTCAGAAAATTTCTTCCCTCATACCCTGACGCAATATGCATTGCAGGCTTGCTCACCGTTATCCAAGTGGTTACTGCCCCACATTTTGCGGAATCTGCAGAAGAACTGAAACTCGAATTCTCATCATTGGGTTTGCGTTTTGCTGTTAATATTATCACAGGTGGGGCGAAAAATGGAGCCATAAAGTTGACTTTCTGTGAAAATAATCAAATTGTTTATTACGTTAGTAAGTTTGAGGACAATATTAGGCTGCAATTTTAGAATGCTGCAGAAAATGAAGAAAACTTCAATAAAGCTGCTGAATTCTGCAGTCTTTGTAATTTGTTCGTCTGACTCTCCATTACTGGTAAGCCGTATAATAAGCTATTACAGTAGTCTAGTCTGGATGAAATGAACGCATGCAGAAGGCGCTCAGTGCTTGTTTGATCTAAGTATTTCCTAATCCTGCCTATGTTTCGCAGTGCAAGAGATGCGGAGCTGCAAATATTTTTCACTTGACTAGACATAGTGAGGTGTTTATAAAGAATGACTCCTAGATTACGAGCTTTCTTACTGATAGGTACGAGACGCTGACTTAATGTAACAGTAGAACAAAGGAGCGGATGGGAGAACCGTGAGTGAAAATGAAGTATTTCAACGAAGTTGTACAGTCCAGGACATGGGCTCCTGACATAAAAGTTCCAACAACCACTCTATAAGGAGAAACTAACTTAGCGATAGACAAAGCAGACTCCTTGCACTCTTATTTCTTACCTTGCAGAAAGCGAAGTTATCTTGCTGAGATGGGGAACTCCTATTTGAAAACGCCAAACTGCCGGTCAAGGTAAAGTTCACGAAACTTATGTTGGTAAACGCCAACCAGTTCTAGATGCAAAAGATTCATAGAAATTGTTAGTCATTATCAATCCTTTCACACTTAAAGTGGGCTCAATTCACGGATAAATTCGTCTGGCATTAGACAGAATATTAATGTATGTAGGTGGTGCTCTTACGAGGCAAAGAGTTAAAGAGAACATAGTTTGTGAGTGGTCGTCGATGTTGTTAACCCTTCACCCATGACCCCACCTCCATTGACGAGCAAAATCGTCTGGCATTAGACGAACTGAAGTCTGTAGGTGGCCCTTTAAGAACACAAATGGTTAAAGCAAATATTTTGCAACAACGTGTTTTCAAACCTTTCACCAACAGGTTTTAACTTGAGTTCTGCTAAAACATTTCTGCTAGGTGTTCGCTGAAATCGTGAACGGAATAAGATTTTTTTTTTCATTTCTTTGATAATATTCACCCTCCATTTTCATCCGCATAACTGCGCTTTTCGACTCAAGAATGTCTTATCGGAGAGGTGAAAACCACTTTTAAATGGCCAGAATAAAACAGTCCCATTCTTATACCAATGGTGAAGGTTGATAACATGCGATCAGGCTGCTAAAAGGAACCACCTCTTTACAGTGCCTTCATTTAATTTAATGATGCCTTTGATAAACAGAAATTCGCAGTTTAAGCATTTAAAACGTTCTGGTACATTTCTTGAGGACTTTTAACTCGCGCAAAATGCCGCTACACATACGGGACTTAATTGCACAGTCAGCGAAAATTTAAAGTCGATCTGGTTGCCCAGCAGCTAAACAATAAAGAAAATGACCAGACAAAGGCCCACGACGCATACGTTTTTAGATTTTGCTTGTTTTATCATCTTATCGTCAAGATTATCATTTGGCTTTTGTAGATGAGAGATTGATGGTCGCAATAAATGAGACATTTTTTAAGATCTTACGAATCGTGGATTTATTCGGGGTTTTTTTCTGAATTTGTTCCATTTTAGGAAAAATAATGTATGGCGAGAGGTTTGGAGTAGCCTTTTCTCCCTTTTAACTGTCCCCGCTATGACCAAATTTGAGCAAAGGGGCTTTGTCAAGCAAAATGATGTACTATCATGACACCCAAAATGCCCAAAAAGTAGAATGAAACGTTGCCATAACCACTTAGAACTCTTGAGCAAGATAAAAGAAATACAGAAAAGGGAAAAGAAGCATCGATGGACACAATTTGGAAAGATTGAAAAGGATTCCATTTGGAGAATCTTGAAAAATCAGCCCTACGTTTTTCAAGTTTAGGACAAATCAATTGGATGAAGGTCGTTTTTGCTCAGAATCATCTTTTTGGGATGTAACGATAATTTTATCAGTAAATGAATTCCGCATTACCATCTTCAAGTTTTAAACTCGTGATTAACTAAAGATTTCCCTTAAACACCCTAATATCACGTGCCATAGCTCCTTTAAGAAAACTGTACAAAACCGACAGAAAGCACTTTTTCATTATTTCTCCCTTGTGAATTCCACGGCAGTCACTTCTACTCCCCCCTTCCCCTATCCAGTGTTGGTTTGCAAAGTGTTGATTTCCAGGAAACTGTTCGTGGCCCCCCACAAAACAACATTGAGACGTGGGGGTCAAATTGTTTGCTTACAATGAAAGCGCTTGAAAGAATAATTTTCTTAAGAAACTAGGAGGTACTCACGTGTAGGGATAAGAAAATCACTTTTTGCTCCACTACTCCCCACCCCCTTCCGCGAGACGCATGCCTGACGATGTACATTGACTCGTGCAATTCAGCCATGACACTCCTTTGGCCATAACTCTCATAGTGAAGGCCCTATACAAGCGCTAAGAAAATAACTTTTTGGCCCGCTACCCCCCCCCCCCCCGAATTTGGGATTTGTCTCTTCCAATATTCGATGCCGATGGGCAATCTAAAACAGCATACCAAGATGCAGCCCCGTAACTCTGGCCGTTCGGGCCGGGTATACATGGGGCAAAACAGAGCGTATTTTTAAGTGGTGAGGTCAGCTTGGTTGACTGAGAATCGCGCCTAGCCAGCTCGCCTTTATCCTCAGGAAGGCTCCAGATGACTGGGTTACCCCAAACGGCGGAAAGGCCGGTTCCCATGGAAAGGCAAGCTCTCTCCCGTGTCGATTCGACCACTGCCGCAAATCCCAAATTTGTCTCAGTCAGCAAGGAGATAGATGTCGAGAAAGCACACTTCTCTCCTTGGTTGAATTTAATTCAACTTCAAAGGTCTGTCTAGTATTGGTCATTGCTTGTATTAAGAACCAAATTGTGAAAATGGACTGTAACTTATTGTTTCTTACAATGGGGTGATATTGTATTGCATCAATCAACTAAAAACTTACGATTCTAATATTTCGATGAACGCCAGCAAAAATCTTGGTTTCCCGAACACAAAGTGTAAAACTGCCGGCAGTATAATCTTCAATCCAAAAAGCCAGGGCATCCTGGGGTCTCTGTGGAGTCTGGTGACTAGGTGTGACAACAACATTTGGTGGAAACAGGAAACGCTAAAAGTACATAAATTATTTAGAAACAGAACATCATCAGCCCATGAGGTAATGAGCACAGAGAGAAAGACATCCAAGATACGCTTTAACATAATCTAATCACTAATTAATCTCAAGTCAACTCATGTGGTACATGATGTGTTCTCTTGCAATGTAGGGAACCATTTTCACGGATAATGTGATAGTCTATAAAGCATTAAAAGTTCGAGGTCTGCCCTATCTGTCGTTTGCTCGACAAAAGATGTCTAAAATTAAGTGTGTCCTAGAGGATATAACTTTCCATGGAACAAAGCATGCTTTTGAATCCCTTCTGCTCATCAATATCTATGAGAAAAATAAGCGTATCTCCCCTCGAGCAAGACTTGCCTGAGGGAAGACGACCCTTTCGCATTTTGTTTCAGTCGTCCAGGAGTTCAGCACATGACTTCCTATTTGAGCTCCAGATGGAGCAGACTGGACAGCAATCCAGTTAACTTCTGCCTTTCCATTGGAACCTTCGCCATATTCAGAAATACAAGTCTTAAATTGATGCCTGTCTTCTGATTCCACCCAAATGGCAGCGCCATTACCAAGGCTTGAGTTTTTCACAGAATGACCAAAGGAGGCAAACACTTTAACTGCCTGTCTTCCGTAGAAAGGCTGAGTGAAAGAAATTGCCTTGCAAGCGAATAGTCCTGGACTTGATGCCGTTATGTTTACTTTTCCAGTCTTGAATCTAGAAGCTATAATTATTAAGCTATAATTAACAAGAAAGATGGCATCTTATGTTTACTGATATAATTAAATCTTTGACTACATGGCCAGTCTTGAAAAGTATGTTTGCAGATTGTGTCTTTTTGATCGAAGACATATCCCAACGCTCCTCTCACCAAAAAGAATATCGCTAGTATCTATAGACAGGGTAGTTTCGCAGAGGCACTGAAGGCGTTTGAAAAACTGCTTAAACTGGCGAAAATAGCGTGTTGTGTGTGCATGTACCCCACCTCCAGTTCTTCCTTGCTGCATTAATTCAGAAATAAATAGTTACATGGAGTAGAAAAGCAACGGCAAGAATTTCTAGACAGGGCAATTTTGGCAGATGCACTAAGAACTTTCTTACTACTGGTGCTTAAAACTGGCTTTAAATCAACTTTTAAACTATTTTCATTCCATCGTTAGTGATGGCTAAGCATGCGCCCCACCCCCTGTAAGGCGACGTTACTGCATCAAATTAAAAAGTCTGGTTTACTAGTAACGGAAACTGAGCGCAGAAACATTTAGCACAATTTTTCATATACACGTCAATTTGGCATGCAGAAATACTGAAGGCGGTCGACAAGCATCTTAAAATCGCCTTCAACAATTTTCATTCGGTACTTCCTTATTCCAGGGCTTGTGCCCCTCCCCCAAATCTTTGTTTCTGCATCAATTCAGGAAGACAGGTTTAATTGAAGCATAAAATAATGGCGAAAATATAGCGCGATAGAAAATTAGCTCAAAGTACCTTTGCAGCCTTGATTCAACAACACAACTGAGAAGAAGACAAAACACAATTGAACCCTGTAATAGCCTCTAGCGGACATTTTGATCAGACTGAAGGGATGTCTTCACACACTGATTGCTTTATACATGACCACACCTCTTGATAAGCTGATTAGCACAGGCCTAATTTATCTCTTTGGCTATGATTCTAACTGGAATTAGGAGTTTTCCAAACTTAATCTCTTAATGCAGGGGTCATGGTTTAATTTTTTTAGTCATGTTTTGATAGTCCCCTATTGTCTTGATGTGGATTGTTTCTCTTCTTACTAAGATGTGTGCTTTCCACAATTGCGGCAACTACTGAGTATCTACAAAGGTAGTAAAATAACAGTGGTCAGATTTAGCTATGACAACTACGTTTGAGAGAGATGCTTGGTAAATTCACCCTGAATAAAAACGCTAATAAGCAACCCCGTTCAAATAGTCTTATTCACCGAAAAAAACGATAATAGTATTTTTCCCAACTTATTTTAAAGAGTGGGAGTTGAAAAGTGTGCCCCCGTTGTAAACACATTTCTATCTCGCTCTCTTCCTCGATTCAACAGGTTGCTTTCGTCTTAGTTATATAAAAGGACAAGGCTTGCGCGTCTGTTTTATTATTGTATCAGATTATGAACTTACGGTAGATAACAAGAGTGTGGCTACCAATTCAATTCAAACACGAAATAATAGGATTTAGAAGTCTTCTATGCTTTAAAGCCTATTACGGTTACTATTTTAAAGTTTCAAGTTAAAGCATGTTAACAATCTTTTGTTTTCTCTCTTTTACGTTAGCTGTGACGTTATTAAAATCGGATTTCTTTTTTATTTGGCCCACTTAGAAACAAAATTTTACAGGTCTAATAAATCTAAAATTGGATGTTTTTACGTGTGCTGATGACAAGCTTCTTGTTTCTTAACAATCTTTTATCCATATTTTTGTTTGGAATCAACAATTACACAAAATTAAAGACGACACAAATCGTGTCATTGGAAATAAGCTTCAATGATTGGCTTACTCTCCTTAGCACTATGTTCTTAGCAAAATAGTTCTTAGAGAGAGCTTCTGTCAGTTAAAAATGGAAAATTGACTTTGTTTAGAAATTAATCACTTCTAATTTTATGCCAAAAATACTTTTTTGGGGGAGTGGGGTGTGGCTAAAGCCCACCCCCTCCTCGATGTCACTCTACCAATGGGGCTTTTAGCTTTGATTTTGTCAATAGTTACTCCAAGATTCATTGTTCGAAAAGTTTATTACCAAAAAAGGGACGAATATCACGCTGAATAAAGGAAATCGGAATATTGTTAATGGCATTCCGTGATACCAAATGCGCTATGATGAACATTGATTCTTCGACTTGAACATGTCAAATAAAGGATGTCAGAGACAATTTAATATATAAACAACTTTGGGCACTTAAATGGGTCAAGCCAAGAAGTTGTTACCCCTATTTTGACCGATTGTAAATTTCGCAGCCATTGGCTTCTCAAAAGTACAACGAATGGTTCGGTAGTTGTTTTCAAATGGTATATAAATGATTTAGGAATGGTTTGTTCTCAATAACGGTGCCTTGGTGATGTTTGAGGGAATTGCAAGAGACATTCTCGCACTTGTGGTGTTTAGTAGTAAGCCTATGACCCTTTTAAGAAAAGAGAAAGAGAACGCCACTAAATGAGCAAAAAAGGGGCTCTGCACGTGCGACTTGAAACCTGCAACATGAAATGTGTTGACCAAATTTCAAGTGCTGTTATTCACGTTTGTACACAACTTTTATCACAGTGGATAAATCAATGTGTTTGCGCTTCGTGACAATGTGCAAAACCGAGCATTTATACTAAGCTTCATCGTGTGATTGAAAGGTCATATAGGCAAAGAAGGAGATTAAACCATTCTCTTGCAAAGTTCTTTTTATTCGAACGTCAATAAAACCAGATGTGATTCACATCCGGTTTCATTAAGGACTGACAGATTTAAGAATTGAATGGGGTTGATCAAAGTAAGATATTTTATGAAAATTATCGGAACTACCGTTTTGGAGAGTTTCACCCTATTCGAATTAGTTACATAACAAAAACTGGCTGATTAGAGATCTCATAAGACCACGGCCCGAAACCAGTGTATAGCGGGTTCCTCTACGAAATCAGCTATTTGAGGTCGGAGTGCCCAAGAGTTAACATTGTCCAGACCTCTTGAGTGCAAAAAGGAACATGCCAAAACCATAGCAACATTAAAAAAACAGAAAATCAAGTTTGCCCAAATTAAGCTCTCGCACGTCATCGCCATGCAATCAACCTGGAATGAATAAATATGTAGTTTACCTCTCGTTTGAGGGGGAAGTGCAATTTACAATCTTAACTAAAAGACAAGTACTTTATAGAGGTGCTCCCAAAACACAATGAATGAGAGACCACCACACCGGGGACTACGTCCCCTACTCTTTTCGAACAATGTGTGGGTTCTTTAACGTCCCACATAAGTGATATGAGACGGAGTGCCTTCGGTTCATCACACTTATCCGAGAAGACCATAAAAAGTCTAACCATTTGCGGGTGTAATTGCAAGGACAGAACTTTCCCCGGCCTCAGTTGGTCCGACCGTAGTCGAACTCACGACCTCTCGCATTGCATACAGTTGCTCAACCAACTGAGCCACCTGTGCTTGGCCTGTTCGAAAGTATTTACAGATCAGTTTAATAATGAAAAACTTTTCCTAAACCGTATTGGGGACAATAAAACTGCTACCAAAGATTTTCAAAGCAACAAGGACTTTAAGAAACATTGTTAGGCTATTTTCATTACCCAACCTATCGACCTTTTCTTGACCATAACATATTTTAATTAATTTGCCTTAAAACAGTTTGGAAGCCGTTTTTAGCAGTTATTTCTTTAAACTGTGGGCCCTGTAAACACCAGTTTGAAAAGAACGTTAGCCAGAGTTTATTGGTCGTCGTACAAAATTTCCCATTTGTTCATTAAAAAAGACCATGTGTTGACCCTGCTACCTACCCTCTTTAGTAGTTGGTGTGAAGGCGAATCAGATGTCAGTGACGTCAGACCCCGCGTAAACTCAGTAAACCATAACGTTGTTGTATATATTTGCGGTTCGGCCCTCAAGGTGCAGTTTCGTTTTTTGGGACACTTCTTATTTCGTTAATTCTTTTCGCATCACATTTCTATTCCATTGTTTCTGTTGATGTTTTTAGAGGCAAGTGTTAAGTTGATTGCTTCTTTGACCCTCCGCGTGGATACCAATGAGGATGACGATCAAGAAACTTTATCTCATTCCGTAAGGGTGATTCCAAGCGTGTGGTAAACGCGTTAATCACATCGAATTTCTATATAAAAAGTGGCGTTAATCACGTCGAATTTCTATACAAAAAGAGACCGCACCGCGCACCGGTGGCTCAGTTGGTTGAGCATCGGGCTGTCATGCGGGAGGTCGTGAGCTCGACTCTGGCCGGACCAACACTCAGGGTCCTAAAATAATGGAGGAGAATGTGCTACCTTTGTAATTACATCTGCAAATGGTTACACTTTCAAGTCTTCTCGGATAAGGACTGTAATCTGGAGGTCCCGTCTCATAACCCTTGTTGGAAATTAAATAGTATGGGATGTTAAAAAACCCACTCACTATTCGATAAGAGTAGGGGAAGTAGTCCCCGGTGTTGTGGTCTGACCTTATCTGGACGGGGGCATCTTTCACTTCCTAAAATAAAATTGTAAACTGTGTAATAAGCAGTCTGGCTAAAGTCCCCCGACGAACATTGTAATTAGTCCTGAAAAGCCCAGAGGGGAAAGACTAATAGCTTCACTCACTCACTTACTCAGGCCTCGAGCAAATCGGCCAACTGGCTGTTAGTGATGCATGCGTAACATCGGGAGGGAACATCACGGAGGAAGTAAGACAGGCAGCAAAGTCTGTGGGTGGACATGATGACACTGGACTGGGTAACATGGATGCTCAAGAGTTTCGTGAGGGACGTCAAGTTGTGGTCAATTTATCTAACAGGGTTTTGTCGGAGGCGGAAATGTCATTGCTTTCAAAGGGATTAAAATTCTGTCCCACTCCAGAAGAGTTCAACATGTATACTCTCAACAGACATTCAAGACTATTTGCCGTATTCGGCACTGACAACAATGTGGCAGGTGATTTTTGGAGGCGTGCGTACATGAGCTAGAGAAAAGGATTTTGGAAAGTAATTTTAATGTTAGATTATACGCGCGAGTGAACAGAAACCAACAAACAACAAGCTTTATTCTGCACATAAAAATTGAATATGAAAAACTGAAAATAATTTCTGAAGGCGCCAGGGAGGCCAGAAAAAAGCTAACCAAAAAACTCCTCGAAGAAAAATCTTAGGAAATCTGGGTCGCGACCAAGGCGACCTTAAATTCCCCCGACAGGAATTACAAACCAAGAGAATTTCGAAAAGCCTAATAAATTTTCGTTAGAATACTTGACATATCTATGTTTACTTGAAGCACATCTCCAACCAGTATGCCTATCTATCAAGCTTCCGTCTAAGAGCTGACAACCTACAATAGACCTGTTCCGGGACTCCCTCTTACCCCGCCCTAAAATTGGGCCTGGAACCCAGGCGGGAAAAGAGAGAGTCCTGTATTACTTGCAGGCGCATGCTCGGAATGACGCCATTTTTTCCCCAAAACTGGGGGGAAAATCACATTTGGAAAGAGATTCCTTATTTGGGCATAGTTTATTCCAAATGCTTTTACACTGGATACATGGGGATAATGTGAAAGGAAATTATAACGCCAAGTTTCTGGAGGCAATTGATTTCGCGTTTAAGAAATGCTACTTTTCCTTTTTGCCTAAGGCGGAACAACTGCAAGCTATTCATGCAGTCGTTACTGGTAATGATGGTTTTGTCAAACCTGCAACAGGATTTGGCAAGTCTGTTTGCTACATGGTTGTTCCTTTAATATGTTTGCGATTTTCTTCGATCCGAGTCCGATCTTAATTGCAAATCAGTCCTTCTTTTTCGTGATTGCTATTCGTGGAAGATCAGATGGATGACATACGAAAGTATGGAATTTCGTGCCTGAAACCCAACTGAACAGCTGCATTATGTTGGCGCAGAAAAATATCAAATTTTGATTTAATTGCTCTCCCGAGACTCCTTGAAACTTACAAATATGCTGAAGGTCGTGGATGTGAATCGCTCAACGAAGACTAATAGGAAATGAAGAAGGCAGCTTCAGAAATCAAGTTACTGCGGCCAATTCAAGAGGCCATTGTGTCATTTTTTAAGGCAGAGACATGGGAAGAAATTGCAGATTGGGCCTAAATTATTACCAGAGAAGCTGCTACGGTTTGCGGTGAGTTGAGGTGATTCTGCATGGTGTGCAGTGTGCACTATAATGAGAGTCTTAATAGAACCCATTGGGAACTCGGAAAAATCGTAGCCCCAGATGCGCAGCGCACCCAATGTATCACTGTTTAAATCATGTACTATTTCTATTATAACATTTGGAAAAATGTCACACATGTTTGTAATAATATGATATTGTTATTAATGTTTAACAGTGACATTTTGTCTTTCCTCCAGGTGAAGGATTTTGAGCAGTCACACCATTTCCAGACTTACCTGTAAAGACTTAAGCAGCAGAAAGATACAGATGAGATTCAGGAAGTGGATGGTGTGCTTGACGGAAGACATGGTGCAAAGGGGATAATTATCTTTTCCTCAGATTTGAACAGAGTGCAACAGGTTGCTATAGCAAAGTTGCCCAATTTCCGCGGAGCATTTTTGGCAGTTGGTGATACATATGATGACTGTGAGGTAAATAACAGTAAACATTCATCAATATGAAACTGCAAGATTACACTTTTTAGATACTTTTAATGCAATGTAATGTAATTTATTCTCTACAAAATAAACAAATTTACAAAATTAATGAGAGTTGAATAATATTAGTGTAAAGAGAAAAGGTCAAACTAGAAGAGAACAGACTAGAAGAGAATTACCCAAATTGATTCATCTGTTTAAAATGCTTACCCTCGTCCAAACACCAGGCTATAATAACAACTATAATTTGTTATAAGATTTGTTTTTACTTACTTACATTTTTTAAAATGTTACTTCCAACTTCAAAACACTGCAGGCAAATCGTAGTGTTTCAGATTTTATAAAGCATGTAAAAATCCAATACTAACCTTGCATGATTATGGGGTTGAGGGGTTTGTGGTTTTAAAAGTTGCCTTCACTACAGAATACAGGGCCACTTATTTCCATATCATTGAATAACAAAAG
>NC_090891.1:49923609-49926109 GCF_036669925.1 Montipora capricornis
GGCCGATCAAACAAACAGAGTCCGAATACAGAACCCGGATCCTACAATAACTAACGGACTCCGTAATATTAGCAAGGGTTAAGTGGACCCCGTTTCAAGTAGTACCCCGAAGGTGGATTTGAAAAGAGAAACACTCAGCGCCCGATATTCTCACTCGAGCCCCTTATTGGACGAAGGCTTCCCCCCCTTCCCTTGTAAACAAACGGACTCCGAAACCAAACATCACAGCGGATCAAAGATCGGGCCCGAAATCGGCTGCGTTTAAACGTTTTCATTATCTCTGTTTTTTCTCCGTTTTATCGTTCGTCTTTTGTCTCTTTTTTCAATTTTTTCCGCGGCGCAAGAGACATTTCGCTGAAAAGAAATCCAGCAAAGGATGGTGAAACGCAAGAAATAAAATTCTTTCTTTAACTGGTCGTTATTACCACACACCTTTTCTTTTCTCTCACACCACAGGCAGCCCAAGCTCAGTTTTTATGGGAAAATTAACTTTGAGTTTATAAATGCTAAAATAACTGAGAAGCTGAGCTGAAAATGTAGAAACTGAAACTTCACTTACGTCTACATACAGTTGTCCTCGTGTGTTCTGTGCAATCGGAGGGCAAACTTGTGTCAGTTTTAGACGGGTTTTTGGCATTCGAATTTTTACGATGCCGTTAGTTGTCATTCCCCCGGTTGTGGACAAAATACTGACCCCCAGTCCATGGACTACCCTAAAATGGAGTAACTCCTAAGAATACCATTTCGAATGAGTACTATTGAAAGAACAGAATTGATTGTAAAAAAAAATCATACTTTCATTGCACATACCTTGTTTATTTTTGTGCGCATGGTGACATGCAGCTAAATGCAAGAACTGCACCTGTTTCACTTCACTTACATGATGTAATCGGCCATCACAACAATAACATTATCGAAAGCTAACCTTTTTAAAACGGCTGCTTAGACTTAAATACTGTTGATCAACACTGTTTAAAATGGGTGTTTAGGCTAAGGTAAGCACTGTTTGAGACGTGTCTTACATATAGACAAACAGTACTCTTTTGAAATAGTATTTATAGGGTAGTCCATTTGGGTAGTCCATGGACTGGGGGGTCGGTGTTTTGTCCAACACCCATTTCCACTCATAAAGAGAAGAAAGGCTGGTGACTCGCGGCGATCTCGTCCCACAAATTGCTCTCGCATCACAAAGTAACGGTCCGAATCTCCATCAAAGAGATCATGGGTTCAAATCCCATTGCACTCCGAACTTTTCTGCCTTTTCATTTGTTACTGTGATTATCCAAGTCTCTTCAGGAACTATTATTAAATGATAATAATTTCTGCTTAACATTTTTTTCCAGAAAACAATATTTACTTTTTTAAAAATTCAGCCAAATGTTCTTTCAATGGTAGAGACTAAAATGTAGTTTGAACTAGATCCTAAATGAAAACCACGGACTAGAAGCAAACAAAGAACTGTCAATGGCAGGAGTTGGAAAAGGGAAAAGGTTTCAGGATTTGAACCAAGGAACAAAACCACAGTGCAGGTGAAAAGATCTTGACTCCTGTCCCTTACCCTCCCAAATATATAAAAGTAAATATAAAGACCCACACATGTACTTCTATTGCCAGCCACTCCATTAAAGAAAGGAGTCAGGGTTCTTGTTGGACATTTTCATACACATACACACTTAAAGAGTCAAGGTCGGCCAGCTCTGGGATAACCTATCCTCAATTTTCGTTTACTTTTCTGCTATTTTTTGCAAAACTAGGTTACAAAATGAGTTTAAAATTCGCATAGAAACCTATGCGACCTAGACCCGATGTTTCAGACGTTTCGATACTCCAGCCAATCCTTTTTCATTCATCAAAATAAATAAGGGGGGAATCAGTGAAACACTCAAGTTTAATGTCGGGACATTAATAATATAGTTGGTGCCTTTTCAATTTACCTCATAGTTCAATCAAGATTTGGAGTGCCTGCAGAAAATACAGTGCTACTAGTGGTTCCCGGTCACATGCTGCATTTCAAAGTGCAGCTGAATTATGCCAACAGTTGAAAAGGAAACGGTAAGTTAAAATCTTATAAAACTCACAAACATACAAACACAACTGAAAGCAGAGATGTCTCCAGCTTGAAAAATTTTTGGGGTCCAGCTAATTAATATTCAAGAATATTTAATGTTTCATCTTAAGTGTGCCGCAGTACCCTTTCAGATTGCTAAATTGCACAAAAATGAAGTCTTATCCCTCCCCTCAAATATGTACTTAAAATGAAATGATCAGTTTCTTTGAAACTGTTATGCCCGTTCACTCATCGATCAAAATTGAGATGCATGGGCTGACAAGCTCTATCGATCACACCTGTATACGTACTTCTCAAGGAATCCGCATGCTGTGGGAACTGTTGGCTCAAGTTGAAAAATGATCTTGATCTCCACTGCCAAACAAAAAAAAAACTGAATCTCAATTTTACATAAAAGAGCATTATTTGTTTCAACAACACTTGTGGTGTAAT